>NW_024425341.1:294055-315226 GCF_017311325.1 Ursus maritimus
CTTTCTTTCTTTTTTCTTTCTTTCTGTTAAAGATTTTATTTATTTATTTGACAGAGATAGAGACAACCAGCGAGAGAGGGAACACAAGCAGGGCGAGTGGGAGAGGAAGAAGCAGGCTCCTAGCGGAGGAGCCTGATGTGGGGCTCGATCCCAGAACGCCAGGATCACGCCCTGAGCCGAAGGCAGACGCTTAATGACAGAGCCACCCAGGCACCCCTCTTTCTTTTTTCTTTTCTTTTTTTCTTCCTTCCTTTCTTTCTTTCTTTCTTTCTTTCTTTCTTTCTTTTCTTTTCTTTTCTTTTCTTTTCTTTTCTTTTTTCTTTCTTTTTCTCAGAGAGAGAGTGCTCAAGGAGGGGGAGCAGAGAGAGAGGGCGAAGCAGGCTCCCCACTGAGCAGGAAGCCCATGGGACTCTATCCCAGCACCCTGGGATCATGACCGAGCCAAAGGCAGACGCTTAACCAACTGAGCCACCCAGGCGGCCCTCCTTTTGGTTTCTTAATTACAGAGAAACTAAAAATAACTTTGCGTCTGTTAGTAAACATGTTTTGTGCTTTACTAAAAGATTGTACTATGAAAAAAACACACATTTTTAGAAATTGTATTCATAAATTTACCAATCTAAAACAATGCTGGTACAACAGTTCACATTTACTTATCATTTAGCTTTCACCAGAAATTAAAGTTTCTGAGAGTTAAGAATTCCAATTAATGTATATGGGTAATGCTGAGGCAGGGAAGGTGAAGGGACTCCATTTAGAAGGAACTCTGTCTCTGCTGTTTTTCTGCTAGGCCCCACTTACTCATGTTCTATATTTTCCCTCTGTATAAGCCAAAGAAGCTTAAGCCACTTCAAGGGGGAAACAAGTAAGTTAACCATTCTCTAAGTTCCGCACTAGGCTCCAAACACTTAAAAACATCTAAGAAGAGCTAGGTCCTGAACATGTTCCAGGACTAGCTCCAAACAAACCTTGGCTGACGCTGGCATCAGTACACCTATCTTTGGTAATTTATGGAAGAGCACCTAATTGTTCACCTGACCCTTGCCTTTGATGGGATCTCACCATGGATTCCTGAAGGAACACATACCCTAGACCCCTTCCAATATAAATTCCTACCCCAAGCAATGACAAGACTCATTCTCCTTTCCTTTCTGAGTCTCCCAGACACTCTGCCTGCTATTCTCTGTTACTCACACTATTTAATAAATTCTGTTTTCACTTTCTCCAGCTCACATTTGATTTCTGTGTTGTGAGAAGCCAAGGACCTTCTTGGCTGGTCCTGCAGGGACCCTCTCTGGGTCCACAAACCGAGCCTGCCTGCATCAAAGCTACCAGAAATAGTAATAAAAAAATCTCTGTAAGAAAGGAAACCAAAATGTATGGTTTTGGTAAGAAAAAGTATGAGGAATAGAAGTACATTTTTGTTGAGGAAAAAGAAAATTTTGTCCTTAAGTGAGGCTAGTTATTTAAACAGAGAAATCTCAGGACAAAATCTGAATGTAAAAAAGAAAGTTGTAAAAGGTTTTTAGAAAAGGAACCTCTGGAAAGAAATTTTTATATGCAGTCAATACCAGCTAAGTTTCAAAGAAATTTATTTAAGAAAGAGTTTTGAGAATGAAATCTTGCAATTTGCAACATCATGGATGGAACTAGAGGGTATTATGCTAACCAAAATAAGTCAGTCAGAGAAAGAGAAATACCATATGATTTCACTCATATGTAGAATTTAAGAAACAAAACAGATGAACATAGGGGAGACGGAGGGAGGCAAACCATAAGAAACTCTTAACTATAGGGAACAAATTGAGGGTTGTTGTAGGGAAGGTGTGGGGGGATGGGGTAACTGGGTGATGGGCATGAAGGAGGGCATTCAATGTAATGAGCACTGGGTGTTATATGCAACTGATGAATCACTAAATTCTACCTCTGAAACTTAAAAAAAAATAAGAATGAGTTTTAATATCAAAAATACACCAATGCAGAATTAGAATTTGGTTTCCCTCTCTGTAAAAAGGAAAACGTTTTCTTAGGTTATTTTGATTTTTATAAAAAATTGTAAACAAAAATTTCTTTAAATGTAAGCTGTCTAGAAAAACAAAGAGATTGTGTTTTGTCTTTATCAGGTCTTTGATTATTCAAGGAAACAGAATCTTTTTATTATTATAAGACCTAATTTTGCTCACAACTATGTAACATTCTGCATTTGCCTTTTAAAAATCATTTAGGGTAACTTTAGTTAAAGAGGGAATTGTTTCATAATGATCTGTGACCCTATTAAATAATATGTTCACCCTTTTGATATTTTTTTGATAAACTTCCCAAAATCAAATTCTAAGATGAAGCCTTTTGGCCACAATGTAACTGAGCGGATTCAAGAGGGTCCCTGGAATATTTCAAAGGATGTACTCTCTTCATAATAGAGAGGTATTAAATAAATGAGGCTTACTTGTTATGTTAAATTATATGGGAAGCATTGTCAAATAAGTGATACTCAACCTTCTTAGATTATATTTGTATAGATATATGTTATTAAAAATATGATATACCCTGGTACATTATTGTCTTGAAGTATTATTGTATATCACAGAAATAACCAAATTTCCTTGTCAACTGCATTGTAATGAACTCAAATCTGATCTTTAACCATGGTCATTTTTAAGTCTTTTATCATTTACGATAGTTAAGCCTCAACTCAGATGTGTTTAGAAAAGATTCCTGTAAATGCGCTTCATTTTCTGAGTACAGGTTTCTGATAACCTTAAGATCATAAAACTGACACTGGGTAATAATTTCTGGAAGTAGTGGAAGAACTGGATTCAAGCCAAAGTAGAATAA
Organism: Ursus maritimus; assembly: GCF_017311325.1. NCBI lineage: Eukaryota > Metazoa > Chordata > Mammalia > Carnivora > Ursidae > Ursus > Ursus maritimus. The sequence goes on from NW_024425341.1 coordinate 296,891, forward strand.
CATGGACTGAATGAATTGAAAAAGATGGTTATAATTTTTATATAACATTTTTGTTTGAAACCTTGCTAATTTTCTCAGTTTTGTTTTCCCAGTTTTAAGGGAAGTTCTCTTTTTTTTTTTTTTAAGATTTTTATTTATTTATTTGACAGAGATAGAGACAGCCAGCGAGAGAGGGAACACAAGCAGGGGGAGTTGGAGAGGAAGAAGCAGGCTCATAGCGGAGGAGCCTGATGTGGGGCTCGATCCCAGAACGCCGGGATCACGCCCTGAGCCGAAGGCAGACGCTTAACCGCTGTGCCACCCAGGCGCCCCTAAGGGAAGTTCTCTTAAAGTAACTATGACTTAGAGCAGTTTGATAAAATATACCTTTGTGAACAAAATTGAAACATTTATCTTTTTCTCCCTACCAGATCCCTCCAGAATTCAAAAACAGTATTCTTGTATTTTCAGACAACATATTTATCTGCTCAAGTTCAATAAGAATCTGTTCTCTTTGCAATGAGACACATTTGGAAACATTGGTTTTATACATATACACATATATATTTAAAATGTATTTATTTACTTGAGAGAGAGAAAGAGCACGAGCAAGAGAGGCAGAGGGAGAGGGAGAGGGAGAGAGAATCTCAAGCAGACGTCGCACTGAGCACAGAGCCTGATGCAGGGCTTGATCTTGCAATCCTGAGATCACAATCTGAGCAGAAACCAAGAGCTGGACATTCAACCAACTCTGCCACCCAGGCACCCCTGAAACACTGGTTACATTATCCAGGACTTGAGTGGAACGTCACATTTGAGGGAGATATGCATAAACTCACGATATGACCAGATAGCTTTAAGGAACTAAAGTTGACTTTATGGAGCCAATAAAGCCCCTTGGAAAAATACCTGCTACCTTGCTTATGGGGTTCTCAAGCAGTCTTACCAGGTGAGTAAAGAAGGTTACTTCTTGGAAGGTATAATAACCTCAAGATATTTTGGAGACTCAAGAAGAGAATTATTAACCCAAATCTACAATGGTGTAACAGGCTAAATCTGATGCCAAGTATTTTGCTTGGCTTCTGGTCTAAAGTGGCTGCTTGCAACAGCAATCAGACAACAAAAAGGGATAAAAGGTATCCAAATCAGCAAAGAAGAAGTCAAAATGTCTCTCTTCGCAGATGACATGATACCCTATATGGAAAACCCAAAAGAATCCACCCCCAAACTACTAGAAGTTATAGAGCAATTCAGTAATGTGGCGGGATACAAAATCAATGCTCAGAAATCAGTTGCATTTCTATACATGAACAATGAGACTGAAAAAAGAGAAATTAGGGAATCCATCCCATTTACAATAGCACCAAAAATCATATGTTATCTCGGAATTAACTTAACCAGAGGCGTAAAGGATCTATATTCTAGAAACTACAAATCACTCTTGAAAGACATTGAAGAAGACACAAAAAGATGGAAAAATATTCCATGCTCATGGATCAGAAGAATTAACATAGTTAAAATGTCCATGCTACCCAGAGCAATCTACACTTTCAATACTATCCCTATCAAAATACCAAGGACATTTTTCAAACAGCCCTTAAATTTGTGTGGAACCAGAAAAGGCCCCGAATCGCCAAGGAAGTGTTGAAAAGGAAAAACAAAGCTGGGGGCATCACAATGCCGGATTTCAAGCTGTACTACAAAGCTGTGATCACAAAGACAGCATGGTACTGGCACAAAAACAGACACATAGACCAATGGAACAGAATAGAGAGCCCAGAAATGGACCCTCGGCTCTTTGGGCAACTAATCTTTGATAAAGCAGGAAAAAACATCCAGGGGAAAAAAGACAGTCTCTTCAAGAAATGGTGCTGGGAAAATTGGACAGCTACATGCAAAAGAATGAAACTTGATCACTCTCTCACACCATGTACACAATGATAAACTCCAAACGGATGAAAGACCTCGAAGTGAGACAGGAATCCATCAAAATCCTAGAGGAGAGCATAGGCAGCAACCTCTACGACATCGGCCACAGCAACCTTTTTCATGACACATCTCCAAAGGCAAGACAAACAAAAGATAAAATGAACTTGTGGGACTTCATCAAGATAAAAAGCTTCTGCACAGCCAAGGAAACAGTCAAAAAGCGAAGAGGCAGCCCACGGAATGGGAGAATATATTTGCAAATGACACTACAGATAAAAGACTGGTATCCGAGATCTACGAAGAACTTCACAAACTCAATACACGAGAAACAAATAAACAAATCATAAAATGGGCAGAAGATATGAACAGACACTTTTCCAATGAAGACATACAAATGGCTAACAGACACATGAAAGAATGTTCAAAATCATTAGCTATCAGGGAAATTCAAATCAAAACCACACTAAGATACCACCTTACGCCAGTTAGAATGGCAAAAATTAACAAGGTAAGAAACAACAATTGTTGGAGAGGATGTGGAGAAAGGGGATCCCTCCTACATTGTTGGTGGGAATGCAAGTTGGTACAGCCACTCTGGAAAACAGTGTGGAGGTCCCTTAAAAAGTTAAAAATTGAGCTACCCTATGATCCAGCCATTGCACTACTGGGTATTTACCCCAAGGATATGGACGTAGTGAAGAGAAGGGCCATATTCACCCCAATGTTCATAGCAACATTGTCCACAATAGCTAAATCGTGGAAGGAGCCGAGATGCCCTTCAACAGATGACTGGATTAAGAAGATCTGGTCCATATATACAATGGAATATTACTCAGCTATCAAAAAAATAAAATCGATTTCTCAACATTTGCTGCAACATGGACAGCACTGGAGGAGAGAATGCTAAGCGAAATAAGTCAAGCAGAGAAAGACAATTATCATATGGTTTCACTCATTTATGGAACATAAGAAGTAGGAAGATCAGTAGGAGAAGAAAGGGAAGAAGGGGGGGGGGTAAACAGAAGGGGGAATGAAGCATGAGAGACTATGGACTCTGAGAAACAAACTGAGGGCATCAGAGGTGAGGGGGGTGGGGGAATGGGATAGATCGGTGATGGGTATTAAGGAGGGCACGTATATGCATGGTGCACTGGGTGTTACATGCAAGTAATGAATCATGGAACTTTACATCAAAAACTAGGGATGTACTGTATGGTGACTAACATAATATATTAAAAAATATTAAAAAAAATAAAGTGGCTGCTAAAAGTTTAACCTGGAGATTCCTTATTAAAAGTGACAGCAGACTAGATTTAAAAGAGCTTATCTGACCAATTGTTCTTCTTGCTGCACTGAAGTAAATAAACAGGACAAGTTTTTTGTTTATTTGTTTTTTAACTTGACTTATTTTGCAAACAAATTAGCATAAATTTTGCTATCTGTGGTAAGGTAAGGGTGATTACAGACGGGAAATATGGTATTTCAATAACAAACCTTTGTGGGTATTAGATTCTAATACAGTTCATTATAAAATGGACTAGATCCTGATTTCTTCTTGTTTCATACAATACCTAGGCTACAACTCTACAAAATAACATTTTTCATTTTTCCACCCATCCTTTTGATTTGGAATCATTTGATAATTAAAGCTCCCTTTTTCCTGAGGCCCTACAAACTGAAATTGAGCAACTCGATTTAAACTTCATAGCAATCAGCACAATATCTCATATATAGACAATCTTCATACCTATTGCCCAGTGGGCCACTCAAATAGATCACCAAAGACACTTGAACAACAAAACAAGAAAATCTGTTAGATTGCTGCTACCTACCCTTTACCCTCACTCTAATCTAAAGATGCTTTAAGTTTGACATCTGGAAATCCTCTTGACTAGGTATCCTCAAAACTCAAAAACTACTTTATAACTCGATCTACTCATTAACCATTGCTTTTCTCTTGTTTCCATGCCTCTTACTTAAAAACTGATTAGTTTAGCCATAGGCCTACGTTTGAGAACACACCCACATCACCACATCCTGAAATGAGTTTAACTGAACTGACCTATTGTTAGACCTAGGTGACCGGTTTGCAAAGACAGAACAATCTACCGGCTCAACTTTAAGTGTGTGAAACTTCCAGGGAACTTTAGGGTCAGGGGAAGGATGCCCAAAATGTGCCACTTTGGCACTTTCAATAACATCTACTTAAGAAACAACCAATGCAAAAAGAGCACTCTGATCCTACACCATATACACTTCGTCTAGAGAAGCAAGAAGTAAATCATTCATGTGAAAGGTACCCTTTCTGTACCATAAGGTAGAGACAGTCTTATCACCAGAGACAGAAAATTTAGAGACAAGAAAACTGTATAAACAACCCTTGTTACTTTTTACTAATTTACTCCTTCAGCCCAAATTCTGTTTAGAATTCCTTACTAATTGAAACTCCCAAAGCTCAGTTTTCTCTGTCCTATCAACTCCTCACAGGTTTCTTGTCTCTTTGTCTAAAACATATAAAACTTGTCTGCCTAGACCATTTCTGTAGGTCTCAATTTCATTATTGGGTTTCTGTGTGCATGTAATAAAAGTCTGGGTTTTTTTTCCCCCCCTGTTAATCTGTCTCATGTCAATTTAATTCTTAGTTCAGTTAGAAGGATCCTGAAGGGCAGAAGAAAAATTTCTTCCTTCTTTACAAGAGTAACTCAGACACTTCTAGATTACTACTTGAAGCAACGGAATGGAAGCTCTACATAACAGAAGTTACCTTTGGGAGATGAGTCACGTAATATTAAGCTACTGACAGAATTCATCCCTAGGTTTATAACAGAGTGGCTGAAATAAAATAGTACTATTACTATCTTATATTTCTACATCATTTATATTTGAAACATTTAAGGCAATTTGCTCATGTTTGAAGCCAGTTAATCGTTACAATTTTTCTCTTCAAGACTGGGAGTGGTTATTTGTACTCAACTATATTTTATAAAAGGAAAAACTGTGGCAGCCTCAATGGAACCAGAAGTATAACCTATACTTATTGTTTTACCTAGAAAAATAGTTCCTTCTTTTATATATAGGAATAGGTTTATTTTATTGATAGAGAAAAGAACATGAAAAAAGAGAGAGAACTGGGAGAAGACCCTACATAAGAAGTCCCCTAATGATGATCATTCTGGATATGGTTCAATGCCTTTAAGAAACCAAGACTCTTCTAAATAGATCTTTTTGGAATGGCAGAAAGTACCCGGAACTGGTTGCCCAGAAACCTGGATTTTATTTACCCTATATCCTCTATTCTCTGATTTTGCACAAGTCATCTAATATCCCTGGTTTTAAATCTATAAAGTGAACATGCTACATTGTACTATAATAATTTTACAATGTTGTTGGAATTTTGTTACGTAAAGATTAACAGGACAGAGATCCTACCCCTAAAGAGTGTGAATATAGAGACAGTCACGTTAATAATAAAAATTAATACATAATAAGCTATGTAAACAAATGGTAGCATGGCACCAAACTAAGAAAATCACAATGGAGTTTCAAGTTGTTAAAGACAGAAGTCATTCATTCTGATGAGTCAGAGAAAATTTTAAATAAGCATTTAGTTTNGACTTCGAAGGGAAAAAAAAAAGGTCTTCTTTTGACCTTTACATTCTCTATAGTATGTCTGGACTAAGACACTGAATCAAAATGTGGATCTCAATTATGGAAGTCTCATAACATTGCTAATAACCACCATCCTTTAATAAGATGATCTCTGGCCAAAAGTCAACATAGTATTCTTTATAGAAAGCACCAGGTTTGAAATTTTGATTTTTACCAGAGTGACCCTGGGCAAGTCACTTAGCCTCTTCATGCTCCACTTCCTTTCTCTGTAAAATTGGAATAAAACAGTACCTACTTCTTGAAAATTAATATACATGAATCTTTTAGAAGTGTATTCTTCTTTAAGTTAAGGATACTATCTGCTAAAAGAAAAATGCATCCAATTTCCATGATAAAACACAAGAACTTATTTTTAAAAATTTCATTCATGTATTCAGAAATTTTTCTTTGTTAAAGTCAATATTTTGAGGACCCCCCCCGACATTATTGATAAATTTTTAACAGAAAGAGGGTACACCTTTCACTTTTAATTTAACTAGGGGACATGCAGCACATTTATTAACATATTTGTTTCTGTTTGTCTCCGGCCCTGTCTTAATATTGAAGATCTCAAATACGATTACAAACAATAAAAATAAATAATAGGAGAAAGGACAAAAGTTAATGAAGAACTTTTTACCCAAGTAATAAGCTACAAAAATCTACAAACCTAACTTATAAACAACTATCTCCACTTAGGTAGGAGATAGCTTCACTGGTAGCCATTACTGAAGCACAGGAGGAATTTAAATGATGTATGCTGAGGTTGAAAAAGAGGGCAGAACACAAGAACATATCGTCATAAGCTAAAGGTTACAGGAAAAGCACGCAGGCAGCAAGAAATAAAAAAATGACTGTGAATATATTTTCAGGAAAAAGAAATAGTAGTCACGTAACTTTTTAAAAAATAATTTTTATAAAGGAAGTATACCTTACATTCTCTCTAGCTAAAATGTTCCTTCCCCAAATGCCATGGCTTGCCCCTTCACTTCAACTAGGTCTCTGCTAAAATACCTCACCCACAGGTCCACTTTCATCACTCTACGGGATATAGCACCTAACCATTTGCTTCATTACTCTGTTAAAAAGAAAACCACAAGCCCAAAATGGACTCATTCATGTTTAGGCCCCATGTCAGCAAACTAAGACTCATACTTAACCTAACTGCAGTTTCAACCTCCCCAAGAATGTAACCTTTAACCAATCAACATCAAATTTCCTGATCGGCTCTAAGAAATTTACTGGTAGATAACTTCTGTTGCCTTTAGGAGGGATATCTTGTCTAAAACAATGCATTCTTTGCAAATAGTTTCTTTCTTTCTTTTTTTTTTTTTTCTGTTCCTTCTGTACTTTTAAAAACCTTTCTATTTTTTACAGCTGAACAGAGCTTTTTTCTGTTTGCAGGATGGGATGCTGCTTGAATAATGAATCATTTAATAAAGCCAATTAGATCTTCAAATTTACTCAGCTGAATATTTGTTATTTAAACAGATTTGGTGACAGTAGTTGGGACCAAAGGAGACTTCTGGTGGCTAGAGGAACAATGAAAAGCAAACCCTTTGAGTTCTTTGTCTTTCTTGCTGTTTCCAAGGGCTGTGGGTAAGTTCCTTGTTGGTTCTGAGCTCTGCTTTCTTTGCTTTGAGCTCCCAATCTAATTGGCCTTCCATTACAGGGCACATCAGTTTGAGCTGACATATGGTTCTTCCTGGAGCCCAGTTGAGCTGGCAATTCTATCTCCAGCCCAGTTGAACTGGCAGATGATTCTGCCCAAAGCTAAGTCCCAGGTTTTTTAGTGGAAAACCCCAGTCCTCAATTTTATCTCCAGATTCCATGCTGGGAACTGCTGGCAGTTTAGTCCATAGTTCCCCACTTGTTTGGAATCCCTGGGAATCCAACATTGGGAACTGTTGGTGGCAACTGCAGTTCTGCATTTTGTTTGTAATCAGTCGGCAGTCCCTATTCCTTAGGTTTGCTGGTTCAGTCTTTTCCCCAGTCCAAGGCTGCATGGGAATTGGTGGTGGTGTGCACAGGGCCTTCTCTTGGCCAAGACACAGTAACATCTCTTGGTTACTGCTGATACATTAAGTGCACGTCTGTCTGTTTTGTTTGGTGTAGATAAAAGCTATTGCTAATCTCAAAGGCCAAAAAGCCACAAAAATTGGTGGGTACATGTTAAGAGCTGTCAGAGTGCTCATCTCTTAACCCAGAGACTCCTGTGTTAGCATAAGATGGTCAAGGAAGGGGTTAAATTGACACTAAGTCACCCACAAACCTCAAGAAAATTTCTGCGCAATGAGGTACGCTGTGAGACACCACGTAACCCCAACCCTTCAGCATATCCCTCTTTGGTGTTAATTTGGCTCCAAGAGCCCCAAAGGCTTAGCTAAAAGAAAAATCATAAATAAATAAATAACGATAAAATGGGATCCTTAAAACCCAGAGTTGAGTGCGTCACCTTCCAGCACACCTGCTTATTTTATATCCAAGAACCAGGGCCCCAGAAGCTATAAATATCTACAAAAACGGCAAAATCTTACTGAGTTTGTTTTGTGTCCTAAAGAACTTCACTTGGTAACTGTCAGGCCAGGGTTCCAAAATTAAGGCTGGACAGAAATGTGACCTGGCACCCCATTTGCAGTTAGGGTCTTACTGAACTGCCAGCCTTCAGGGGAATTACAATCTAGAATTACAATGGCCATTATGAGGAACATTCTAATTAGATAAGATTATTTAAGAAGTGAACTCGAAAAGCAAAATCTCAAAATTCCCAAAATAAGTTTATTAAAAGTTTCACTGTAAAAGGCTGATAACGAACTAAAGACAAGAGGTACCTGACAGGAAAGACTACAAAGACTGTTAAGACTGATGTCCCCCTGCTGCCCCCTCTGTCCCCCTTTGAATACTCATTCTAGGGACCCTTGGAATAGTCTTCCCTCTCTGGAAATACTACATGACTGTAAACAAGAGCCCACCAGGTTAATGGCCTTTATAGACACCCCCACATCTACCTTCAAAGGAGAGACTCTGAGGGCTTTTCTGGTAAACTGCACCATTATATTCCTAAACAGCCAAGCAAAAGCTAAGGTTAAAAGAAAGTGTCCTTATCTTACAAGTTTTTGTCAAAACCAGAAATGCAGCATTAGAGGAGATTCAAAGTTCACTGATCTCCAAACCTCTCATTTATCTCAAAGGCTTTGAAATTATTGGCCTTGGGAAAACAAAGTCCTTCTTGGAGGAACTTGCATTCTTTCCCTGTGCCTTTGAGATGAAAATATTAAAAGTACAAACCTCAGAGAAGTAATTCTTATCAGAAAAAGAACGAAAAAAAGAAAAGGTCATTTTAAATTTAGACAAATGAAAAATCATGTGTCTTTTCCACAAATATTAGCAGAAAAAACTTAGGCCATCTGAGCAGATAACCCTAACTTATTCTATCTGCCAGGAAAACAGTTTGGATCCAACTGTTCTTTTACAGACTAGTGAATATTGACTAGTTGCAGTACCATAATACCAGCCCTATGGCTAAAAAATGTGAAAACAATAAGATCTCTGCTTATATGTCTATTGTAAATGTGCAGCATTTCCAACTCCAGATGGTATTGCTGAGATTTGTAAAGAGCTCTATTTAATTGGCTTAAAAATAAGCACTTATAAATTATTTTTAAATCTCAGAAATATAATAGAAACTAACACAAATGCTTTTTAGGTTCATGTGATCATAAGATATTTGGTATCAAAGCTAGTTTAAGTATAATCCAGCAATTGCACTACTGGGTATTTACCCCAAATATACAGATGTAGTGAAGAGAAGGGCCATATGCAACCCAATGTTCATAGCAGCATTGTCCACAATAGCTAAATCGTGAAAGGAGGCGAGATGCCCTTCAACAGATGACTGGATTAAGAAGATGTGGTCCATGTATACAATGGAATATTACTCAGCCATCAGAAAGAATGATTACTCCACATTTGCAGCAACATGGATGGGACTGGAGGAGACTATGCTGAGTGAAATAAGTCAAGCAGAGAAAGACAATTATCATATGGTTTCACTCATTTATGGAACATAAATAGCAGGAAGATCGGTAGGAGAAGGAAAGGAAGAATGAAGGGGGGGGGTAAACACAAGAGAGAATGAACCACAAGAGACTATGGACTCTGGGAAACAAACTGAGGGCTTCAGAGGGGAGGGGGGTGGGGGATTGGGATAGGCCGGTGATGGGTATTAAGGAGGGCAGATATTGCATGGAGCACTGGGTGTTATACGCAAATAATGAATCATGGAACATTGCATCAAAAACTAAGGATGTACTGTATGGTGACTAACATAACATAAAAAATTATTATAAAAAAAGTTTGCTGGTTTGATTAAAATACATGTCTTAGAGTTAATAAACACTGAATATACTACAGACATAACTTCTTACTCTTCCTGGGTTTATTAGTTAATGTTATCTCTGTTGAAAAATTTGTCAGCAAAAGATAACAGAATAATGGCTGACTTTGTCTAATGCCTCTTAAGCCTTCATGGGTAATCTCAAAATAATTATTGAGAACAAGTAAATTAAATAGATATGGATGATAAAAAGTTTTTAGGTGAGCTTTTTAGCAATAATTATGTTTTATAAAGCATATGTACTTAAAAATAGCTTCTCAAATCTCTTTGGTAACTTGAAATTTTAAAGTTTTGCTAAGTGAAGTTAAATCATGGGAAATTATCAAATATCTAGATCGTTTCCAGATAAGATAAAATAATGAAACATTAATCACTAAACATAAGCTTACCCAGTTTTTGCTCCCTTTTACATAGGAACTAAAGACATTTGCATCTATTAGTAAACATGTTTTATGCCATGTTAAGAAATTTCCTAAGGAAAAAAGCATGTTTCTAGAAATCATAAAAAGTATAAATCTGCCAAATTCACAGAATGCTAATATAAAAGACAGTTCACAGTTGTTCATTCCTTAGTTAAGGTTCCTAAGGGTTAAGAATTCAAATAAATATATGTGATTAAAGCTACTAGAACATCTCTGTATACAAAAAAAGCAGGATAGATGCTCTTCTTCTGATACGGAATCATTAAGAACAAAGACTGTCCTTAAATCTCCTTGAAAGGGACACCGGGTCCTTCTCACTACTCAGATGAGAGCCACATTTCAGGGACTTAAATCTTGGATACGCATCTCACAACTAAAGAAGTCTCCACCTGACATGTGGTCTTGTACAGATGCTGGAAACTCCAAATCAAATTCATGAGGAAGTGAAGTGGCTGAAATTGAGGTAGAATGCTTCCTCTCAAGATGCTGGATCAAGACTTTGTACTTTAACTAAACAGGTAAGCCCTTCTTCTTTCCTTTCTGTCCTTTACTCTGGTACTGGTCTGGAAAGATAATGTCACTCTCTGTGTCTCCCAGGCCATTGCTAATGAGAAAAAGTTTGCCTTTCAGATTGTTGGAACTGTCATCAAAAACTCCTACATGTCAATTAACAAAGCCAGCTTAGTGGAAGTAGTTTGTACCCTGACAGGGTTTATCACTGTTTGTGCTGGTTATCTTCTCTGTGGGCCTGTGAATACCAAGATGGCTGGTGTCTAACCAGGCTTTCTAGCTGGGCCCTAAACAGTTACATCTCATGGTTTGACTCTGCTGGATTTATATCATTGAGGTAGAAAGGAACTGTAGGAAGTATTCATGACTCAGGATTTGCTTCCTTTTGTGGGGCCATACTACCCTGGTTAGGAGTAAATATAAATAAGAATATGATCAGAAGCCTCTCCTTAACTCAAAGATTTAACAGAACCCATTTCTAAGACAATAACTGTCCAACAAAGATCTTTAGACTCTCCGTCCAAAGTGTTATCATCTATGTTAAGGCCCCAAGTCAGCAAACCAAGACTCAATGCCTGACCAAACTGCAGTTTCAACTCCTATCCACCCCTGTCAGGAATACAACCTTTAACCAGTCAACATGGAATTTCTTGGTCAGCACTAGGAAATTCACTGATTGGCCCCTTCAGTTCCTCTTAGGAGGGTGACCATACCTAAAACAATATATTCTTTGCTATTAATTTCCTTTTCTCTGTTTTGTCTTTAAAAACCTTTCATTTTCTACAGCTCAATGAAATGCCTTTTTCTTTGTTAGATGGGATGCTCCCCAAATGTTTATAAAGCCAATTAGATCTTCAATTTATTCAGTTGAATTTTTGTTATTTAACAACTCTCTCCTCACCTTAGCTTTGTTCTCCTCTAGATCACTTAACACCTGTCTGAAATATGGCAGATTTATTACTGAGCTCCTCTATACTGGAATGGAACCTCCGAGTATGCACTTTGTTTGATTTGTTGCCATGTCCAGAGAGCAGATTAAAAACTTGAAAGAAAAATGGAAAAAATCAGATGTCCCAAATAGGCAAGCAAATGATATGACTGAACAAACGTTAAAGGGAATTTTTTAAAAATTGATTTTCTCTATCATTTAGATGAAACATGTTATAAAACTCAGATTGCTTAAAGAGAAAAGAGGGGGCAGGAAAAATTTTGATGCAGATTATATCACCAAGATGATGTTAGATATGAAAATAAGATTATTAGCAAAGACTAAGCTCAAAAGGAACAAAAATAGCTTGACAAAGTACTATGGGTTTTCAAGGATTTACAGAATGAACATTTGTGGTAAAGGACTTCAAAATTCTAAGAAAAAATGCCATCTCAAAATTCATTTTTAAAAATTGAGGTATAATTACCATATCATTATACTAATTTCAGGTAAGGAACATAATGATTTGATATTTGTATATGTAATAAAATGATCACCACAGTAAATCTAGCTAATATCTGTCACCATACATGGTGGCAGTTTTTTTTCCTTATGATGTTTAAGATCTTTTCTTTTGGCAACATGCAAATATGAGATACAGTATTATTAGCAACAATCAACATGATCATAATTCTTATAAACTGAAGGAGGGTGCAGGAGAATCTGCTGTTTTTAATAACCATCTTAAAAAGTTGGACATAGCTAAATGTTACTGAAGGTCAGTAACTTAATCATATATGAAAGGTATGAACACTGAACTACAAAAAAATCAAGCACACTAATGTTTTTTTCATAATTTCTTCAGCAATTTATAGAGCTCATTATAAAACTTACAGAGAACTAAGTGCTAAAATAAAATGTAAGGTTAAATCGTTAGAGTCTATCTTAGTAGTACAGGTCACTGCTGCATCAGGCAAGTAGGCTTATCAAGTGACACCAAACCAGGCGTCATTTCACAAGAACGTTATGACTGAGAAAGGTCAGACTCAAAGACCCTGCTATGTTCAGCATTTCCACAAATAGCAATTCAAATAAGCTATTGTAATTGTAAAACAGCCCAAGGCTCCTGGCATCTTTAGAATGCCCCTAGGCAAAAGCTACTGCAGGTCAATAAAAATAATTCCTAGTAGCAAGGGTGCGCAGTCTCCAGACAGAATCTGTTCTCCAGGGCATGGAACAGAAGTCTGCCTGCTCTTCCCCAAACTTAGAGGTTTCAGGAGAGACCTCCAACTCCTCCTTCTGAAATATGATTTCTGACCCTCACATTATAAGGCTGCTCACACAGAGCTGTCATAGACTGTATCTGAATTGATGCCAGTATGTGCTTAACTCTTGGCTTTTCCAATTCAGGTCAGATGTCTTCCATTTATTTAGACTTCTGGTGCTCTAAAGTGCTTTCCACTTTGTAAAAAGGCAAACAGGAATGCATTCCCAGGAGTATGGCAACAAGTATCCCTTATACAAATTACTTAGTGCTCCTAAAACAACACAAAACCACCTTTGTCAACTATACAATCATCCCCTAGCCCCAATTTATTTATAAGAACAGTACCACAACAACCATTAAGTGAATTTTTAGAGGAGGGAAAATACAGACCCATCTTATCAGAAGTCATTTTTTAAATTGTTAATCATGTATGAAAAATGTTTGTTATACCCTTTTCCATTTATCATTATTTTGCAAATGTTTTTCTTTTTTTAGATATAATTATACTTCATTAGAACATTAAAACATGACATTGTATTAATGTCACATTTAATTTTTTTTAAGATTTTATTTATTTGAGAGAGAGTGAGAAAGAGAGACAGAGATAGAACGAATGGGAGGGGCAGAGGGAGAGAGAGAATCTCAAGCAGACTCCACACTGAGTATGCAGCCCAATGCGGGGCTCGATCCCACGACCCTGAGATCACGACCTGAGCTGAAACCAAGAGTCAGACAGACGCTTAACCAACTGCACCACCCAGGCACCTCCTAATGTCACATATTAAATTACATGTTTTAACATAAAATATTGATTTTCCCTGAAAATGTAAGTCATGCCTGTCCAGTGTCAATAGCAAAAAGACAAAAGTAAATAAAAAATAAGGAAAAAAAAATTACCAATCTAACTAGAGACCACCATTATCGACATTTTGGTATATTACCTTCTAATAATTTTACTACGCACACATGTAGTAGTGGATATGACACTTTTTTTTAAAACACTTCTGCTAAGAATATATCATATGTTGTTTCAAAATGACATCAAAGAAAGACATTGTACTGTCCTCCCTATTTTACTCAATGAATCTTTCATTGGCCTTGGAATTTCTGAGACGATGATGATAATGATGATGATATTCAGTAGCAAAAATAACATTTAGGTTTTTAAAATAACAATAAGGTTCTTTCTATGTGCTAAGCACCCTAACAGGCATTAGTTTCGTTTGATCCTTCTCACCTTAACGCTTTGCATTATCTACTTCCTTGCTAGAATACTTGTATCCATGATCTTTGTGTGCAAAGATTTGATGGACTTCCTTTTATAATTTAGCTCCTGGTTGAAAGATACCTATTCAGGTATATCCACTCCTTCTCCTTATTCCCCATCAAGAGTAAGTGTACTGGCACACAGCTGGTGCTCAAAAGTATCTTTTTAAATGAATCAATGAAGGAGGAGAAATAAAAACAGCAGAGTAGGAAGATTCTGAGCTCACCTCCTAACACAGACACACTAAAACCACAAACACATAAGAAGAACTTTCTCTGAAAATGCCCTGACACTAAGAGAACAGCTCTTTCACAACTAAAGATATAAAGAAAAAGTCATATTAAGATAAGTTGAAGGAGGGGCGCCTGGGTGGCTCAGTCGTTGAGCATCTGCCTTTGGCTCAGGGTGTGATCCCCGCATTATAGGATAGAGCTCCACATCAGGCTCTTCTGCTGGGAGGCTGCTTCTTCCTCTCCCACTCCCCCTGCTTGTGTTCCCTTTCTCTCTGGCTGTCTCTCTCTCTGTCAAATAAATAAATAAAACCTTTTTAAAAAAAATACAAGTTGAAGGGGCAGAGATGTGGTCTAGTGAGGACCAACAATTCTAGTGTAGTGACCCACAAGCAGGAAAGATACCACAATGAGAAGATCCTATCTGAGGAGTGAGGAGTTCTGGCCCCACACTGGGTACAGCCCTGTGACCTTGCACCAGAAAGCCAAGTTGCCATAATATTTGGCTTTGAAAAATCAGTGAGTCTTAACTGCAGGAGAACTGGAGGGATATAGAAAACCAAGACTCCGTTCTTAAAGGGCTTATACACAAACTCACTTCCTCTGAGACCCAGAACAGAGGCAGCAGTTTGAAAAGCACCGAGGTCATATGTGAAGGGGGGACTTAACCAATTTTGGGTGTGTGCCAAAAGGGGAAGGATCTGTAGGAACTTCCTCTGGATATGGATGTAGATACCAGTTTATATTACTCTCCTATGGTTGCTGGCCTGGCAAAGGTGAGCACCATTTAAACACTTTCATCTACCTTGCTACCAATGCTTCCCCTGCCTGGGTGTTCCTCTATAGACCTGCCCCACCCAACATGCCCACCCAGGCAGGCACCGCTACAAGTTGGCTCCAATACTGCCACAAGCAGCAGGCAGCCTTGGCTGGAAAGCAATCCCCCCCACCCCCAAAGTGGCTCTGTCCCACATATCTAGCAAGCAGCCTCAGTCAGAACCTGTGTCCCCCATTCAGAGCAGCTCCCACCCTACCACACCTGAAAGGTGGCTTTGGAGGGAACAGTGCCAACAGTTGCTGGGCCTAGCAGCCAGCAAAACAAGGGGCGACCCTGCCCATCACTGGTCATATGTGAAGAAGTCACTGCCCAAACACAACAGAAGAGCACATGGAATGAATACAGTAGACACCCCTGTAATGGCTGGTTCTGGTGACCAGGAGGGATAGTACCAAAGGCCACCACCAGACCATTCTACATAGGCCAACATCTTCAAGACCAGAAGACAAAGCTGACCTACCTAATACATAAAAACAAACATGGAAGTCAGACAAAATGAGATAGAGAAATATGTTCTAAACAACAGAACAAGGAAAAATGCTAGAAAAAGAACTAAACAAAATAGAGATATGCCATCTACCTGACAAAGAGTTCAAGGTAATGGTCATAAAGGTGCAAACTGAACTCAGGATAAGAATGGATGAACAATAAAATGGGCAGAAGATATGAACAGACACTTTTCCAATGAAGACATACACATGGCTAACAGACACATGAAAAAAATGTTCAAAATCATTAGCCATCAGGGAAATTCAAATCAAAACCACACTGAGTCAGTGTGGCCTGGAGAGCTCAGTGAAGAGCAGACTGCAATCTCTCTGTTCTGAGACAGAGATCTGGATACAGTCACAGCTGCCATGACTCTCAGAAGAGACAAAGAAAGCCTCCAGAGAACAAAAGCCTGGAAAAACCAGTTCTCACTGTGCCCATCCTCCCACCCCACAGGGGGCAGGGCAACTCTGCCCAAACAGGGTAGCCTGAGTATAAGCACAGCAGGCACCTCCCCCAGAAGGAAGGTTGAAAGAACAAGAAGCCCACATCCCTAAGGTCCCTATAGAACAAGTGCATCTTGGTTGGGTCCTGGTCAATAATTGGACCCTATCCATCCCCGCAACCACACCTCATCAGAATGACAAGGAGAAGGAACCTCCAACAAAGGAAAGAAACAGAGACTGTGGCCTCTGCCACAGAACTAATGGATATGGATATAACCAAATTGTCAGAAATGGATTTCAGAGTAACAATTGTCAAGATGATGTGTAGGTTTGAAAAAAATATTAGCGAAAATATAGAATCTCTAAGGGCTGAAATGAGAATGAATCTGGCGGAAATTAAGACTGCTATGAATCAAATGCAGTCTAAACTGGATGCTCTGACGGCCAGGGTAAACGAGGCAGAAGAAAGAATTATTGAGTTGGAGGATGACATGATAGAAAAGAAGGAAAGAGAAGAAACCTGGCTAAAAAACCTCCACTTGCAAGAAAAAAGGCTATGGGACATTAGTGACTCAATGAAACATTCCAATGTCAGAATCATCGGCATCCCTGAAGAGGTGAAGAAAGCGGTCCAAAAGAGATATTTGAAGAAAGTGTAGCTGAGAACTCCCCTAATCTGGTGAAGGAAACAAGCATTTGTGTCCAAGAGGCAGAAAGGACCCTCATAAATCAGTGAGAACAGACCAACACCAACATATCAGGTACTAATTTGCAAATCTTAGATCCAAGGAAACAATCTTGAAAGCGGCGAGGGGGAAGAGATTCCTCACCGCACAGAAGGAGGAACATCAGAATAACGTCAGACCTGTTACAGAGACTCCGCAAGCCAGAAAAAGCTGCCAAGACAGATTCAGAGCACTAAGTGAGAAGAACATGCAGCCAAGGATCCTTTATCCAGCAAGGCTGTCACAGAATGGATGGAGAGATGTAAGGAACTTCCAAGACCGGCAGAAACTGAAAAGAATATGTGTCCACCGCCAGCCCTACAAGAAATATTAAGGGGGTTCTATAAAGTAAAAAGACCCCAAGAGTGATACAGAACAGAAATTTACAGAGACAATACAGGCAAGATGACAACATTAAAAACATCTCTCTCAATAATCACTCTCATTGTGAGAAGCCAAAATGCTCCCATAAGACGCCACAGGGTTGCAGACTGGATAAAAAGACATGTCTACAAGAGACTCATTTTGAACCTAAAGATACATCCAGACTGAAAGTGAAGGGATGGAGAACCATTTTTCATGCCAACGGACCTCAAAAGAAAGCTGGGGTAGCAATTCTCATATCAGATGGATTAGATGTTAAGCTAAAGACTGTAGTTAGAGATACAGAAGGACACTATATTATTCTTAAAGGGTGTATCCAACAAGAGGATCTAACAATTATAAATACCTATGCCCCCAACAGGGGAGCAGCCAGCTACATAAGCCAACTCTTAATCAGAATAAAGAGACATACAGATAAGAATACGTTAATAGCAGGGGACCTCAACACTCTACTCTCAGCAGTAGACAATCATCTAAGCAGAAAATCAACAAAGAAACAAGAGCTTTGAATGACACACTGGACCAGATAGACCTCATAGATATATACAGAACACGACACCCTAGAACAACAGAATACTCATTATTTTCGAAGGCACATGGAGCAAGCAACCTGGAAGAAATGGATGCCTTCCTGGCTATAAACTAACTACCAAGACTGAAGCAGGAAGAAATTGATTATTTAAACAGACCAATTAACTATGAAGAGATTGAAGCAGTGATAAAAACCTCCCCAAAAACAAGAGTCCAGGGCCTGATATTCCCCGGGGAATTCTACCAAACATTCAAAGAAGAAATAATACCTATTCTCCTGAAGCTGTTTCAAAAAATAGAAACAGAAGGAAAACTACAAAACTCATTCTATGAGGCCAGTATTACCT
>NW_024425341.1:315411-463737 GCF_017311325.1 Ursus maritimus
AAAGGTCACAACCAACACCAATGAAATAGGAAGGATCATTAGAAACTTTTATCAACAGCTTTATGCCAATAAATTAAACAACCTGGAAGAAATGGATGCCTTCCTGGAAATCTATAAACTACCAAGACTGAAACTGGAAGAAATTGATTGTCTAAACAGACCGATTAACTGTGAAGAGATTGAAGTAGTGATCAAAAACCTCCCAAAAAACAAGAGTCCATGGCCAGATGGATTCCTTGGGGAATTTTACTAAACATTCAAAGAAATAATACCTATTCTCCTGAAGCTGTTTCAAAAGATAGAAACAGAAGGAAAACTGCCAAACTCATTCTATGAGGCCAGTATTACCTTGATCCCAAAACCAGGCAAAGACCCCAACAAAAAAGGAGAATTACGTACTGATATCCCTGATGATTACGGATGCCAAAATTCTCCTAGCTAATAGGATCCAACAGTACATTAAAAGGATTATCTATCACGACCAAGCGGGATTCATCCCTGGTGTGCAAGGGTGGTTCAACATTTGCAAACTGATCAGTGTGACAGAACACATTAATAAGAGAAGAGAGAAGAACCATACGACCCTCTCAATTGATACAGAAACAGCATTTGATAAAATACAGCATCCTTTCCTGATTAAAACCCTTCAGAGTGTAGGGATACAGGGTACATTCCTCAATTTCATAAAAAGCATCTATGAAAAGCCTACAGTGAATATCAGGAACATGACAAGGATGCCCACTCTTGCCATGATTGTTCAATATAGTACTGGGAGTCCTACCAACAGCAATCAGACAACAAAAAGGAATAAAATGTATTCAAATTGGCAAAGAAGAAGTCAAACTCTCTCTCTTCACAGATGACATGATACTTTATATGGAAAACCCAAAAGACTCCACCCCCAAATTACTAAAACTCATACAACAGTTTAGTAATGTGGCAGGATACAATATCAACGCTTAGAAATCAGTTGCATTTCTATATACTAACAATGAGAGTGAAGAAAGAGAAATTAGGGAATCGATTCCATTTACAATAGCACCAAATCCATAAGATATCTCTGAATAAACTTAACCAGAGAGGTAAAGGATCTATCTCTAGGAACTACAGAATACCTATGAAAGACATTGAAGAGGACACAAAAAGATTGAAAAACATTCCATGGTCATGGGTCAGAAGAATAAACACAGTTAAAATGTTTATGCTACCCAGAGCAATCTACATTTCAATGCCATCCCGATCAAAATACCACTGACATTTTTCAAAGTGCTGGAACAAACAATCCTAAAATTTGTGTGGAACCAGAAAAGATCCCGAATCGCTAAGGAAATGTTGAAAAAGAAAAACAAAGCTGTGGGCATCACGTTGCCGGATTTCAAGCTATATTACAAAGCTGTGATCACCAAGACAGCATGGCATTGGCACAAAAGCAGACACATAGACCAATGGAACAGAATACAGACTCCAGAAATGGACCCTAGACACTATGGTCAACTAATCTTTGATAAAGCAGGAAAAAATATCCAGTGGAAAAAAAAGACAGTCTCTTCAATCAATGGTGCTGGGAAAACTGGACAGCTATATACAGAAGAATGAATCTTGACCACTCTCTCACACCATACACAAAGATAGACTCCAAATGGATGGAAGACCTTGATGTGAGACAGGAATCCATTAAAATCATAGAGGAGAACATAGGCTGTAACCTCTTTGACATCGGCCACAGCAACTTCTTTCATGACACGTCTCCAAAGGCAAGGGAAACAAAAGCAAAAATGAACTTTTGGGACTCCATCAAGGTAAAAAGCATCTGCACAGCAAAGGAAACAGTCATCAAAACTAAGAGGCAGCCCACGGAATGGGAGAAGATATTGGCAAATGACACTACAGATAAAAGACTGGTATCCAAGATCTACAAAGAACTTCTCAAACTCAATACATGAGAAACAAATAATCAAATAAAAAAATGGGCAGAAGATATGAACAGACACTTTTCCAATGAAGACATACAAATGGCTAACAGACACATGAAAAAATGTTCAAAATCATTACCCATCAGGGAAATTCAAATCAAAACCACATTGAGGTACCACCTTACGCCAGTTAGAATGGCAAAAATGGACAAGGCAAGAAACAACAAATGCTGGAGAGGATGTGGACAAAGGGGATCCCTCTTACACTGTTGGTGGGAATGCAAGTTGGTACAGCCACTTTGGAAAACAGTGTGGAGGTCCCTCAAAAAGTTAAAAATATAGCTACCCTATGACCCAGCAACTGCACTACTGGGTATTTACTCCAAAGATACAGACGTAGTGAAGTGAAGCACCCCAATGTCCATAGCAGCATTGTCCACAATAGCCAAACTGTGGAGGAGCTGAGATGTCCTTCAACAGATGAATGGATAAAGAAGATGTGGTCCATATATGCAATAGAATATTACTCAGATGTCAGAAAGAATGATTACCCAACATTTGCATTAACATGGATGGGACTGGAGGAGACTATGCTAAGTGAAATAAGTCAAGCAGAGAAAGACAATTATCATATGGTTTCACTCATTCGTGGAACATAAGTAATAGTAGGGACATCAGTATGAGAAGGAAGGGTAAAATGAAGGGCGGGTATAGACAAGGGGAAACGAACCACGAGAGACTGTGGACTCTGGGAAACAAACTGAGGGTTTTAGAGGGAAGGGGAGTGGGGGAATGGGATAGGCTGTGATGGGTATTAAGGAGGGTAAGTAGTACATGTAACACTGGGTGTTATACACAAACAATTAATCATGGAACACTATATCAAAAACTAATGATGTACAGTATGGTGACTAACATATCATAATTAAAAAAAAAGACTGATTATTAGTTTCAAAACTCAAATTAAGTCCATACTATCTGGTGATAAAAGTTTTGTACTTAAATTTGTCAGTGTAATTATTTCTATTACAAAACAGTATCATATTTTTCATTTCAAATTTTTACCAAATTACTGAAGAATTTCATACTACATTAAATAACCATAACAGAGACATCAACATTATTTTTTTTCATAAATGTTAGCTATATCAAAAATTTTTAGAGTCAACATTTCAAATAGAATAATTTCTAAAAATCAGATACAGTGAAAACAGTGCATTCCACTTTCAGAAAAAAATATGTCAGAAAGTATGAACACAGATTTTTTTGGTGCTAACAGATTGCAGCTCCTATTCCATGGGTGCTTGTCAAAGGCTTTTGAGAATGGTTCATGGTCTCTTTCGAACAACTTTAGTCCACTTTAGGAAATGGATTTTAAATTAAAGACAAACAGAAGGGGGAATGAACCATGAGGGACTGTGGACTCTGGGAAACAAACTGAGGGCTTCAAAGGGGAGGGGGGTGGGGGATTGGGATAGGCCGGTGATGGGTATTAAGGAGCGCATATATTGCACAGTGCACTGGGTATTATACACAAGTAATGAATCATGGAACATTGCATCAAGAACTGGGGCTGTACTGTATGGTGACTAATATAAGAAAATAAAAATTATTAAAAAACAAAGAAAAAAGACATTAGTCATCAAAATGGATCTTAAAAGCTTGAAATTTGTTTTTTTTAGAATAAATGTAGAACTGTGAAGAAGCATTCCCCATCAAAAACAGACAAAATGCCACCAAAACTAGATTGTCATAGGGCAAACTACTACATGAGAACTCAATGGACTGCTCTCAAGGTGCTGTTCCTAAACCTTTTATCAACAGCTCAAAGGCTTCACCCAAAGCCCACAGCACAGCAAAGTGGAAAGGTGGGGGAGACCTTAGCATACTTTTAAAATAATTGCTTCTCTTTGCCTCCACTTAAAGAGTTTTTCTCTAACAAGACGAAACAACTGGCTTATGGAAATAAGAAAACTATTTCAATTTTATCATCTTTTAAGTACAGTGTCACTGTTCTCAATGTTACACAACAGCAAAGAATTCTGACTGCACTGCCATTATAAACTCTATTTTCAGTATGTTTGACTCAGAATAACATCTACTCTCTCAAATCTGATAATGCGGGACTAAATTTTCAAAACTTTTACTGACAGGCAAGTGCGTAAATCCCTTTAGAGTGAGTAAACCTCCCTAACCTTCTCAAGATGCTACCAAATACTCCTTATATACAAACTATTTAAAATGAGATTAAAAATATGAACCCAATGTGGTTCTTACTTCCTTACAAAGCAATCCACATTTCAATATTTCAAATTAGAAACAAATCTCAGGTGGGTAAAGTCATTGAAGAATCTATACTGGAAATGCAATGCGATTAAAGTATTTCAAAATTATTAAAGTAGTATGTCCACAGCATTAGCCACCTTGGTTTATTTCTTCACAAGTTCTCCCATCCCATTTTCCAAAAGAAACCACTTTTTAACATTTGAGCTATTTCTCTGGGTAATTTCCATTATGTTCCTAAACAATGTGCTGTTCTAATAGACTGTAAAATTCTCCATTGACTTTTTTGCTGCGAGATGAGGATTTAGCAAAATTAGCCACTTCATTCCATCCTCTCAATATATTTGTATGGCTTTTATTTGCATTTCTTTTGCTTACCTCAGTAGTTTAAAAGCACATGTTTTGATTATTTTGTGTTTCCTCAATATAAGCAGTCTCTTTTGACTTTCTGTAAGAGCAACATAATGGCTCTCCCTGGCTTCCTTTGGCTCTCCTCTCTACTTTTACCTCCCACCGCCTTTTATCTGTACTCTTACAGAGTCAAGGTGGACAGTATTTACATCTACAATGTAACCATAATTAAATCTTTCCCATTTCTAGGTTAAAGGACAACCAAAATTCTATTATTGTGGTGACGTTCTATAATGTTATATTGTTGTGATGGTGATTATTAATTTTTGTTTTTTTGTCTTTCCAACTGTTCTTTTTCTCACATAGATTTCAAGAAAAAAATATCCTCCACTCTTTCTAAAATTCCCATACAATCATGTGTTCTATCAAGTTTTTAAAAATTATAAAACATTAATGCATCTAAAGGTTATCAAGAGCAGTAAAGCAAAAAAACTAAGAGGCAGCCCATGGAATGGGAGAATATATTTGTGAATGACACTACAGATAAAAGACTGGTATCCAAGATCTACAAAGAACTTCTCAAACTCAATACACAAGAAACAAATAAATCATAAGATGGGCAGAAGATATGAACAGACACGTTTCTAATAAAGACATACAAATGGCTAACAGACACATGAAAAATGTTCAAAATCATTAGCCATCAGGGAAATTCAAATCAAAATCACACAGATACAACCTTACGCCAGTTAGAATGGCAAAAATTGAAAAGGCAAGAAACAATTGTTGGAGAGGATGTGGAGAAAGGGGATCCCTTCTACATTGTTGGTGGGAATGCAAGTTGGTACAGCCACTCTGGAAAACAGTGTGAAGGTCCCTTAAAAAGTTAAAAATTGAGCTACCCTATGATCCAGCCATTGCACTACTGGGTATTTACCCCAAAGATACAGATGCAGTGAAGAGAAGGGCCATATGCACCCCAGTGTTCCTAGCAGCATTGTCCACAATAGCTAAATCGTGGAAGGAGCCGAGATGCCCTTCAACAGATGACTAGATTAAGAAGATGTGGTCCATATATACAATGGAATATTACTCAGCCATCAAAAAGAATGATTTCTCAACATTTGCTGCAACATGGACGGGACTGGAGGAGATAATGCTAAGCGAAATAAGTCAAGCAGAGAAAGACAATTACCATATGGCTTCACTCATTTATGGAACATAAGAAGTAGGAAGATCGGTAGAAGAAAGGGAAGAAAAAAAGGGGGGGGTTAACAGAAGGAGGAATGAACCACGAGAGACTATGGACTCTGGGAAACAAACTGAGGGCTTCAGTGGCGGGGGGGAATGGGATAGGCTGGTGATGGGTATTAAGGAGGGCACGTATTGCATGGTGCACTGGGTGTTATATGCAAGTAATGAATCATGGAACTTTACATCAAAAACTAGGGATGTACTGTATGGTGACTAACATAATTAATAAAAAAAAAAAGAGCAGTAAAGCAAACAAACATACACCATCACCTAATTTTTAAAAAAAATATCAATATAGTTGAAGTGCTGTGTACTCCTCACTGACTACATGTTCTCCCCTCTGCCAGAGGTAACCACTATTCTATATGTAATTATTTCTATATGTGAATGTATTCCTACTAAAAATAGTGCTGTTTCATATGCTTTAGAATCTTAGGGGAAAGGAGTGAAAAATAAGATGAAATCAGAGAGGGAGACAAAACAAAAGACTTTTTAAAAAAGATTTTATTTATTTATTTGAGAGAGGGAGAGAGTGTGTGAGAGAGAGCACAAGCAGGGTGGAGAGACAGAGGGAGAGGGAGAAGCAGATTCCCCACTGAGCAGGGAGTCCAATGTGGGGCTCGATCCCAGGACCCTGGTATCATGACCTGAACCAAAAGCAGACACTTAACTGACTGAGTCACCCAGGAGCCCTACCATAAGAGTCTCTTAACTGTAGGAAATAAACTGAGGGCTGCTGGAGGGGAGGGTGGTAGAGGGATGGGGTAACTGGGTGATGGGCATTGAGGAGGGCACATGATGTAATGAGCACTGGGTATTAAATACAACTGATGAATCACTGAACTCTACCTCTGAAACTAATAATACATTATATGTTAATTAATTGAATTTAAATGCAATTAAATTCAATTAAAAATAATCTTATCATATGTGTGCATTCTTCTGCAAGTTGCTTTTTTTCATTTCACATCATGTTTGTGAGAGTCATCCAAGTTAATACATGGAACTCTAGTTCCTTCCTTTTCACATAGTTTTTTATTATATGATTTCCTGAAATCCAACCAATCCCTTAATAAGGTCCATTTAGGTTATTTCATTTTCAGCTATTACAATGTTGCTGTGAAATTTCCCCTCATAAAACTGCAAGAGTTTTTGTAGGTATGTACCTAAGTAGGACTGGATTAACTAAGACATAGTTTGAAGTACTTTCAACTCTACTGATGATTGCCAGCTGTCTTCCAATGTGGTGATACCACTGATACACTCAGAGGGTAGGAGAGTGCTCTTTGCTCTAAATGCTTGCCAACATTTGCTATCATTCTTTCAAATTCTTGCCAATGATATATGTGAAATAATATATCATCACGTGTTTAATATGAATATCATTGATTATTGATGAGGTTGGGTATTTCTTCATATATTTATTGATCATGTGAATTTCTCTTTCTATGGACGATGTATTTTCAAATTGTTGCTCATTATTCTATTGGGCTGCCTTTCCTAACTAATTTAAGATTTCTTTAAATGTATATTATGGATATTAATCCTGGCAATGTGCTACAATTATCTTTTCCGATCTGTGAACCGTCTTTTAACTTCTCAAAAGAGGATTTTAATATAAAAAAGTCTTTACTTTTAATGTAATCACATGTATCAACATATTTTCACTGTTTTTGTTTTTCTAAATCTTTAGAAATCTTTCTCTACCCAAAGATAATAGAGATATTGTTCCACAGTTTCTTCTAAAATTTTAGATTTGGTCTCTCAGATTTTTATTTTTAATTTACCTGGAACTGATTTTTCTGGTAGGACTAATGTGGAGAATACACACACACACACACACACACACACCCTACCACACCCCACATGAACACATATCACATACCCCCCACCACACACACCATACCCCCCTACATATCCCATCCATATACTCATGGCCCCACACTCTGCACCAGTTACTGAAGCATTTCTGATGTCCCTAATTGTCTGAAATACTTCTTTCAAGTTATAAACAATGGACACTGCTGCTTTTGGGGTCTCTTCAGTTCCATTGGTCCTATCAATGTCTTGTTATCTGAGAAAATGTAAGCATGGTCTGACTAGCACTTCCTCCACTCAATTTTGAACATTATGTGTGGTACCTTAGCTAACCATGGATTTAAAAATCTGTACTATGGATGCCAGATTGTAATTACTCACTACATATTACACCTGGATGTAAGTTATTTAGGAGAGAGGCTATGTTTAATATAAATCTTTATACATATATGGTCTTAGGTACTCAAAGAGTGCTTAATTCATGTAGGGAAAAAAAAATCATTACTTACACCTCACCTTATGTAGGCTGTGGTAATAAAAACCAGACAACCACTTCATTTCTTGCCACATCAATACCACTAAAATACAAAGACAGCACTATGTATGATCTTATTCAACCGCCTGCCCCCTTCTCTTGTGTGCTACATCAGTCTAGGACAGGGATTGGGGTCACAATCTCAAAAGAATATGGGGCTGGAAAAGTAGCAAATATTGTCTGAGGCAGCCTGGTATGATACAGGGAGTTGTGGAAATTATGGTCAACAAGAAAATGCCTAACACAATTCATGCAATTCAAAATATACAAAAAGGACTGTGTTGGCCAAGGAAGAGAAACGCTCAGCCTGCACAGGCTCTAGTTTGCAATCTCCTGTCATCTAAATACATGCTACATAGTGACAGACTGTCCCCAACAACACAAAAAATGCAGAACTTAAATGTTTCATAGGCATATTTTCTTTGGGGCACTGCTTTAAACCATATGCTGCAATTAGTTTGCTATAATCAGATTCAAGTCCTATCAGATGTCCTCTGATTCTCTACTGTAGCCTTGGTTAAGAGGTTTAAGATCAATTTTCTCCTTAATAAAATGGGGATACTAATAATATTTGCTTCATAGAATGAAGATTAAATGAGTTAATGCATGAAGTGCTTATGCTAAAGCTTTAATATTATCACCTTTATCACTGTTATTATCCTCATTTTAGAACGTCTATACTTTGAATATCTTGTTTCCAGTCACTTTGATTTCCACAAATTTCTTACATCAGATTAATAAAACTAAGGTTATACTGAATTCTGTATTTTATTTTACTTGACAAATCAGAAGATACAGTTTGTTTTCCAAATGCGACTGTTCAAAACTTTAACTTAATGTCAGATTTAATGAGTCTGATAAACACATATACTTCTATGAGAGATACGACATTTGCTTTCAATCATCATTTGTCTCCTGGAGGTAGAATTTCTGATTTGAGCATATTTTTAAAAGGCTAAATAAATTAATTAAATGAAGCAAAGAAAAGCTCCAAGGCCTTAAAAATGTTTATGAGCAATTACAGATGTAATCTGACAAACTGAGTCCTTGGAGTTAATTTAAAAAAGTGAAAGATATCAAATATAGAGTCAGACAAGAGGTCTTTTAGAAACAAGTTAATCAGGGTTTTCATCTCTCCACAGAGTTTTGACTCAAATCTTCACTTCTTAAAAACTTTTAGTAATATCTGTTATCATAGCACCTGGCTATGTTTACATATACATACAAATGCAATACAGTTCTTGCAACACTGAACATTATAACCCAAATAAATGTCTACAGATTTTGCAGGATAAATATGTCCAAAAGGTGTCATTACACAGATTTCTCAAAAATTATTTGAAGCACCTATTCCGAATAAGCTCCACATTGTTCTAATTTCTTTAATGTATTAGAAATGAAAAATGATATATTTCAAAACACATTAGATACGAGTAGCATAAAATATATTCCAAATTTACTTATAGTGACCACCTCTCAAAAGAGAGAAGCAGATGCATTCAGAAGCAGTTCAGCCACTCTGGTATATTTCCAAGAAGCAGCAGCAGTCTATCACTGAGATAAACCAGTTCAACCAGATATGATTGAAAGTTCAACAAACAGGGGTTGGGGAGAGCATGGAGAAGATTAGCTGGGAAGCCAAAAAATTCCTTTCTGGGTCTCCAAATACATATCTAAAGAGTTTGTACTCAAATGCTTAGAATTCTTTTTTTTTTCTTTTTAGTGGTTTTCTTCCCTATCCCCCCAAATTTCTATTTAAATTCTAGTTAGTTAACATTCAGTGTAATATTGGCTTCAGGAGTAGAATTTAGTGATTCATCACTTACATATAACACCCAGGGCTCATCCTAATAAGTGCCTTCCTTAATACCCATCACCCTTTTAGCCCATCGCCTGACCACCACCCCTCCAACAACCCTCAGTTTGTTTTCTATCCTTAAGAGTCTCTTATGGTTTGCTTCCTTCTCTTTTCTTTCGCTTTCCCTATGTTCACCTGTTTTGTTTCCTACATTCTACATATGAATGAAATCACTTGTTATTTGTCTTTCAATGACTTATTTCACTTAGCATAATATGCTCTAGTTCCATCCACCTTGTTGCAAATGGCAAGATTTCATTCTTTTTAATGGCTGGGTAATATTCCTTTCTCAATCACACACACACACATACACACACACACACTAACTTCTTTCTTTTCTTTACTTTCCTTCTTTCCTTTTTGTAAGTAATAAATCTTATTTTCAAAGTTTCCTAATTATTGTTGCTGAGGGCATCTTGCAATCATGATAAAAACCACAAGGGTCAGTTCAGCCAGAACACTGGTTATTGCTAGGCTGAGACTGGCACAAAATACATTCATTGCAGTTAGATCACATGTATAAATTCATGTACC
The DNA here is from genome assembly GCF_017311325.1 of Ursus maritimus. Classification (NCBI taxonomy): domain Eukaryota; kingdom Metazoa; phylum Chordata; class Mammalia; order Carnivora; family Ursidae; genus Ursus; species Ursus maritimus. The sequence goes on from NW_024425341.1 coordinate 325,958, forward strand.
ATCATTGCAGTTACTAACCACAAATCTTTCAATATTTCTAATATTTCTAATATTTTATCATTTCCATTCCATTTTATATAAATGAAATGAAATAGTATGTAGCTATTTAAGATGGGCTTTTATAAACTCAGAATAATACTCTGTATCATCCAAGTTGCCTGGTGTATCAATTTTTTTATTACTGTGTAGTATTCCATGGTGTGTATATAATACAGTATTTAAACATTTAACCCGTTGAAGGACATCTGGCATGTTTCCAATTTTTAGGAATGACAAATAAATCTACTACGGACATTTGTGTACAGTTGTCTGTGTACCCGTAAGTTTTTAAGATAAAGAGTGCATTTGCTGAGGCATATAATAATTGCATATTTAGTTTTATAAGAAACTACCAACACATTTCCTAGAGTGGCTGCAATGCAGAGTGATCCAATGTCTCCATGCCCTCCCCACCATATGATGCTGTCACTGACTTTTATTTTAGCCATTCTGATAGGTGTATAGCAATATCTTATTGTGGTTTTAATTTGAGTCTTTTCATGTCTTTGCCCATTTTCTAATTGGATTTTGCTGATTTTTCTTTTTCTTTTTTTTTTTTTTGTATTTTTACTGTTTTGAGACCTGTTTATACATTCTTGATAGCAGTTCCTTGCTGGAGATTTGATTTGCAAATATTTTCCTGTTGTCTCTCCTTATATTTTTTATCCTCTTTACCATGGATTTTGCAGAGCAAAAGTTTTTAATTTTTATGACATCCAGTTTATCAATTTCTCTATTATTGATCATGCTTTTGCTGTCGGGCCTAAGAACCTTTCGGCGCTAAACTCCAAAGATTTTATGTTGTTATCTCTCTAGTTTTCAAAGTTTTATATTTTACTCTGAGATGCACTTTGAGTTAATTTTTATAAAAGGTGTTAGATTTAGATCAAGATTTTTTTTTGCCTCTGGGTGTCCAATTGCCTCAGTGCCATTTGTTGAAAAGCTATCCTTCCTCTGCTGAATTGTTCTTGCACCACTGTAAACAAGATGAACATATTTATGTGGTTCTATTTTGGGCTCTCTATTCTGCACCACTGATATGTGTGACTTCATGTATAGTTCAACCAGTATCACACAGTCTTGAGTAATGTAGCTATATAGTAAGCCTTCACATCACATAAAGTCATTCCTGATACTTTATTCTTTTTCAAGATTATTTAAGCTACTTCAGGGCCTGTGACTTGCCATATAAATTTTAGAATAAGCTTCATCATGTCTACAAAAATCTTGCTGGAATTTGGATATTAAATTGCATTAAACCTATATATGAATTTGGAGAAAACTGACATCTTTACTATGTTGAATTTTCCTACCTCTGAACATAGTATGCCTCTCCATTTACTAAGTTCTTTGATTATTTTCATCACAATATTGTAATGTTCAGCACACAAATACTGTACATGTTTTAAGTGCTTACGTAGTGTCTTAGTCTGCTTGGGCTGCCATGACAAATTATCACAGACTGTGTGGCTTAAAGAACAGGAATTTATTTTCTCACAGTTCTGAAGCCCGGAAGTGTGAGATCAGGGTGTTAAGCATGGTTGGGTTCTAGTAAGAGCTCTCTTCAAGTACTCACATGATATTTCCTCAGTGCATGCATTTGGTGGGACTGAAAGAGAGAGATCTTCCTCTTCTTTTAAGGCCACCAATCCTATTGGATTAGGATTCTAACTTTATGACATCATTTAACATCAATTCCTAAAAGCCTTATTTCCAAATAAAGTTGCATGGGGGGTAAGGGCTTCAATGTGTGAATTTCATGGGGGGGGGCACAATTCAATCCATCACACTAAGCAATATACGTTCTTTAAAGTAATTGTAGATGGAATTGCATTTTTAATTTGGTTTCCACATATTTATTGTTAATATATAGAAATGGGATATATTTTATTATGTAGATCTGCAACAATGCTGAACTCACACTATACACTATGATTTTCTTTTGCGCTAAATCCTAGGGCTTTTTGGTAGATTCTATGGAAGTTTATATATAGACAATCATGTCATCCACGAATAGAAGCAGTTTTATTTTTCCATCTAATTTTCTAATTGTTTTCTTTATCTTGCCTTATTCCACTGGCTAGAAATGCAGTATTATGTTGAGTAAAAGTGGTAAGCATATAAATCCTTGCCCACTTCCCAATCTCAGGGGGAAAGCATTCAGTCCTTCGTTAGTAAGTATGATGTTGGAAATAGGATTTTGGTATATGCTCTTCACCAACTTCAGGTAATCCTATTACTGCTGAGAGTCTTCTTTTGTTCAGTTACAGTTTAAAAAAAACTTTTTTGAAATATATTTGACATATAACATTATGTAAATTTTAGGTATACAACATGTTGACTTGCTACATTTATATATTGTGATATGATTGCCATTGTAGCAATAGTTAGCACTGCTATCATGTCAATCACTGTCCTTTCTTTTTTTGTGGTGCAAATAATTAAGATCTAGTCTCTTAGCAAGTTTGACGACTATAATACAATATTGTTGTCTATATTGACTACACTTTGCTTTTGATCTCCAGGACATACATTTTTTTTTTCTTCCAAGTTTAATTTAAATTCAAGTCCGTTAACATATAGTGTAGTACTGGTTTCAGGAGTAATATTTAGTGACTTGTCACTTACATATAATATCCACTGCTAATCACAACAAGGGCCCTCTTTAGTTCCCATCACCCATTTAGCCCATTCCCCACCCACCACCCCTCCAACAAATCTGTTTGTTTTCTATAGTTAAAGAGTCTCTTATGGTTTGCCTCCCTCTCTACTTTAATCTTATTGTATTTTTCCTACCCACCCATTCTGTTCATCTGCATTATTTCTTAAATTCCACATATGAGTGAATCATTTGGTATTTGTCTTTCTCTGACTGACTTATTTCACTTAGAATACACCCTAGTTCCATCCACATCATTACAAAAGGCAAGATTTCATTCATTCTGATGGCCGAGTAATATAGCTTTGTATACATATACCACATATTCTTTATCCATTCATCAGTCTATGGATACTTGGCATTTTCCATAGTTTGGCTCTTGTTGATAACTCTGCTCCAAACATAGGGTACACGTACCCCTTAGAAAATGTACTTTTGTACCCTTTGGGTAAATACCTAGTAGTGCAATTATTGGGTCATAGGACAGTTCTATTTTTAATGTTTTGGGGAACTTCCATACTATTTTGCCAAGTGGCTGAACCAGTTTGCATTCCCCATAACAGTGCAAGAGGGTTCTTATCTGCATTCTCACCAACATCTGTTGTTTCCTGTGCTGTTAACTTTAGCCATTCTGCAGGTGGTTTTGATATGCATTTCCCTGATGATGAGTGATACTGAGCATCTTTTCCTATGTCTGTTAGCATCTGGATGTCATCTTTGGAAAAATGTCTATTCATGTCTTCTGCCCATTTCTTAACTGGGTTATTTGTTTTTTGGGTGTTGAGTTTGACAAGTTCTTAATAGATTTTGAATATTAACCCTTTATCAGATATATCATTTGCAAGTATCTTCTCCCATTCCGTAGGTTGTCTTATAGTTCTGCTGATTGTTTCTTTGCTGTGCAGAAGTTTTTATCTTTTTAAAAAAGATTTTATTTATTTATTTGAGAAAGAGATCATGCATGAGCTGGGGGAGGGGCAAGGGAGGAGGAGAAACAGATGCTCCACTGAGCAGGAAGCCCAATGCAGGGCTGGATTCCAGGACCCTGAGATCACGACCTGAGTCGAAGGCAGACGCTTAACCTACGGAACCACTCAGGTGGCCAAGCCAATAGTTCATTTTGCTTGTTTCCGTTGCCTATAGCAACGTGTCTAGTAAGAAGTTGCTACAGCCAAGGTCAAAGAGGTTTCTGCCTGTGTTCTCTTGTAGGATTTTGAGGGTTTCATTTCTCACATTTAGGTTGTCTTTCATCCATTTTGAATTTACTTTTGTGTGTGATGTAAGAAAGTGGTCCAGTTTCATACTTCTGCATGTTGCTGTCCAATTTTTCCACACCATTTACTGAAGAGACTGCCTTTTTTTCCACTGGATACGCTTTCCTGCTTTGTCAAAGATTAGTTGACCACAGAGGGTCCATTTCTGGGTTCCCTATTCTGCTCTACGTTTCTGGTTTTGTGCCAGTACCATACTGTCTTGATGATTACAGCTTTGTAATATAGCTTGAAGTCCAGTATAGTGATGCTACCAGCTTTGGTTTTCTTTTCCAACTTTCTTTGGCTATCCGGGGTCTTTTCTGGTTCCTTAAAAATTTTAGTATTATTTGTTCCAGCTCTGAGAAAAATGTTGACGGTATTTTGATAGGGATTGCACTGAATGTATAGATTACTCTGGGAAGCACCGGCATTTTAACAATATTTGTTCTTCCAATCCATGAGCATGGAATGCTTTTACATTTCTTTGTATCTTCCTCAATTTCTTTCATGAGTGTTTTATAGTTTCAGAGTACAGATCCTTTACCTCCTTGGTTAGATTTATTCCCAGGTATCTTACGTTTTTTTTTGTGCAATTGTAAATGGGATTGATTCCTTAATTTCTTTCTTCTAATTCATTGTTAGTGTACAGAAATGCAACTGACTTCTGTGCATTAATTTTGTATCCTGCCACTTTGCTGAATTCCTGATGAGTTCTAGCAATTTTTGGGTAGAGTCTTTGTGTTTTCAACATAGAGTACCATGTTATCTGTGAAGAGGAAAAGTTTGACTTCTTTGTTGATCTGGATGCCTTTTCTTTTTCTTCATTAACTTGGGGATATTGAACGAACCCTGCAGCCAAGAACGAATCCCACTTGGTCTTGGTGAATAATTTTTTTAACGTACCATTGCTTTCAATTTGCTAGTATTTGTTGAGAATTTTTAAATCCATGTTCATCAGGGATATTGGTCTATAATTCTCCTTTTTAATGTGGTCTTTGTCTGGTTTTGGAATGAAGGTAATACTGGCCTCACAGAATGAGTTTTGAAGTTTTCCTTACATTTCTATTTTTTGGAATAGTTTCAGAAAAATAAGTATTAACTCTTAAGTGTTTGGAAGAATTCTTCTGGGAAGCCATCTAGCTCTGGACTCTTTGTTTGTTGGGAGATTTTTGGTTACTGGCTCAATTTCTTCCCTGGTTATGAGTCTGTTCTAATTTTTTATTTCTTCCTATTTCAGTTTTGGTACCTTATATGATTCTAGGAAGTTATCCATTTCTTCCAGATTGCCCAATTTATTGGCATGTAATTGCTCATAATATTCTTTTATAATTGTTTGTATTTCTTCGGTGTTGGTTGTGATCTCTCCTCTTTTGTGATTTTATTTATTTGGGTCCTTTCTCTTTTCTTTTTGGTAAGTCTGGCTAGGGGTTTATCAATTTTGTTTATTCTTTCAAAGAACCAGCTTCTAGTTTTATTGATGTATTCTACTGTTTTTTTTTTTAATTTATATATCATTGATTTCTGTTCTAATCTTTATTATTTCCTTCTTCTGCTGGTTTTAGGTATTATTTGCTGTTCTTTGTGCAGCTCCTTCAGGTATAAAGTTATGTTGTATATTTGAGACTTTTCTTGCTTCTTAAGGAAGGCCTGTGTTGCCATATACTTCCCTCCTATGACCACCTTTGCTGCATCCCAAAGGTTTGGTACTGTCATGTTTTCATTTTCGGTCTTCCCTACATTTATTTAATTCTTTAATTTCTTGGTTAGCTCATTCATTCTTTAGTAGAATATTATTTAGCCTCCATGTATTTGTGGTCTTTCCAAATTTTTCTAATGGCTGACTTCAAGTTTCACAGCATTGTGGTCTGAAAATATGCATGGTATAATCTCAATCTTTTTGTATTGGTTGAGGCCTGATTTGTGTCCTAGTATGTGATCTATTCTGGAGAATGTTCCCTATGTACTTGGAAAGAATGTGTATTCTGCTGCTTTAGTATGGAATGCTCTGAATATATCTGTGAAGTCCATCTGGTCCAGTGTGTCATTCAAATTGAATTGAAAAATACAATAAGATTAAAGTAGAGAGGGAGGCAAACCATAAGAAACTCTTTAACTATAGAAAACAAACAGATTTGCTGGAGGGGTGGTGGGTAGGGAATGGGCTAAATGGGTGATGGGAATTAAAGAGGGCCCTTGTTGTGATTAGCAGTGGATATTATATGTAAGTGACAAGTCACTAAATACTATTTAGTACATTTTCTAAGGGGTACATGTACCCTATGTTTGGAGCAGAGTTATCAACAAGAGCCAAACTATGGAAAATGCCAAGTATCCATAGACTGATGAATGGATAAAGAATATGTGGTATATGTATACAAAGCTATATTACTCGGCCATCAGAATGAATGAAATCTTGCCTTTTGTAATGATGTGGATGGAACTAGAGTGTATTCTAAGTGAAATAAGTCAGTCAGAGAAAGACAAATACCAAAAGATTTCACTCATATGCGGAATTTAAGAAATAATGCAGATGAACAGAATGGATGGGTAGGATAAATACGATACAAAAGATTGAGATTATACCATGCATATTTCCTTGCTGATCCTCTGCTTAGATGATCTGTCCATTGCTCTAAGTGGGGTGTTAAAGTCCTCTATTATTTTTGTATTATTATCCATGAGCTTCCTTGTTATTAATTGATTTATATATTTGTCTGCCCTGAAGTTAGGGGCATAAACATTTACAATTGTTAGATCTTCTTGTTGGATAGACCCTTTTATTATGATACAGTGTCCTTTCTCATCTCTTATTACAGTCTTTGGTTTAAAATGTTGTTTGATATAAGTATAGCTACTCCAGCTTTCTTTTGATGTCCATTAAAATGAGATGGTTCCCCAACCATTCACTTTGAATCTGGAGATGTCAGTGCATCTAAAGTCCATCTTGTCTAAGCAGCATATTGACGGGTCTTCTTTTTTTATCCGTTCTGATACCCTATGTCTTTTGTTGGAGCATTGAATCCACGTACATTCAGAATAATATTGATAGATATGAATTTAGTGCCACTGTATTACCTGTCAAGTTGCTGTTCCCATAGATTGTCTCTGTTCCTTTCTAGTCTTTGTTGTTTTTGGTCTCTCTTTCCTGCTCAAAGGGTTCCCTTTAATATTTCTTGCACAGGTGCTTTAGAATTCAAGAACTATACTTTTCACTTGTCTTGGAAACTATCTCTCTTCTTCTATTCTGAATACAGACTTGCTGGATAAAGTATTCTTTTTTTTTTTTTAAAGATTTTATTTATTCAATTTAGAGAGAGCATGAGCAGGGGGACAGGGAGAAGCAGACTCCTCTGCTGAGCAGGGAGCCCAATGCATGGCTTGATGCCAGGACCCTGAGATCATGACCTGAGCCGAAGGCAGACACTTAACCAACTAAGTCACCCAGGCACCCCTGGATAAAGTATTCTTGGCTACATACTTTTCCCACTTAGCATGTTGAATATTTCCTGCCCTCTCTTCTGGCCTTGTAAGTTTCAGTGGCCAGGTCTGCTGCTAACCTTATGTGTCTACCCTTATAGGTAAAAGACTTTTTTTTTTTTTTTTGTCCCTAGCTGCTTTCAGAATTCTCTCTTTATCTTTACATTTTGCTTCACCATGATATGTAGGGTGTTGATCTGTTTTTGTTGATTCTGAGTGGAGTTCTCTGTGTCTCTTGGACTTGAATGCCTGTTTCTTTCCCCAGATTAGGAAAGTTATCAGCTGTAATTTGTTCAAATAAACCTTCTGCCCCTTTATCCCACTCTTCTTCTGCGACTCCTATGATGTGGATATTATTGCACTTCATGGAGTTGCTGTGTTCCTTAAGTCTAACTTAGTGATCAGTTTTCTTCCCCTCTTCTTTTCATCCTCATTATGTTCCATAATTTTATCTTCTCCATCACGTATTGTCTCCTCTGATTCTTCCATCCTCATTGTGACTTTATCCGCTTAGTTTTGCATCTCAGTTATAGCATTTTTTCTTTCAGCTTGACTACTTTTTAGGTTTTTTTTTCTCTCCAGCAAGGGTATCTCTGGTGTCTTCTATGCTTCCTTCAAGCCAGCTAGTATTCTTATGATTGCTGTTCTAAATTCTTGTTCAGATGTATTGCTTTTATCTGAGTAAATCCCTGGATGTGATTTTTTCTTCATCTTTCTTTTGGGGAGAATTCTTCCACCTTGTAATTTTGTCTAGGTTTCTGTCTTTTGTGTGTTATGAGAGCTTGTTATGCTCCCTGTTCCTGACAGTAATGCTATATCAAGAAGGGGTAATACACTGTCCAGGGTGTGGCACTTCAGAAGTGTTTCTGGTATATGCTATGTACACTCTGCTGTTGTGTTTTGGTTGCCCTTTCTCATAGGTCAGTCTTCTGCAGAGTTCCTCCTTGCTTCCAGTGGGGAGTGTTTAGACATTTAACCAGGTATGCTTTGATTTGTTTGCTACAATAAGCCTGTGTGTGTGTGTGTTTTTTTTAACTTGATCCAAAAAAAGAGAAAAGGACAAAAAAAGCCCTGCAAATACACAAACTAAAAGCGATAAGTCTGATTCCAAAGAAAAAGAAAGAAAACCTCTGATACTAAAAAAGAGAAAAGGAAATGAAAAAACAAACAAACAAAAAACTATAAACTATAAACCTGATTCCAAAGGAAAAAGAAAAAAGAAAGCCTGGTCCTGTTTCCACCAGAACTGAAGGTGACACTTTGGAGCACTCTATGATCAGTAGACTTGGTGCATACAGGGGGCTTATGCTATTCCTCTGGGGGAGACACCTCCTGCGCTGGCTCACAGTCCAACCTGCTGTAGTAAAGATGCCCCTACAGGGTGCAGGGGGGCGGGCTTTGGTGTAAGTGGCTCAAGACTCCACTGGGGGTGCTGTGTTGCTCACTGAGGTCCAATCATGCTGTTGGGAGAGGGAAAGATGGCATCATTCTGTTCTCTGGTCCCCAAAGAGGCGAGCTCGGACTGACACTATTTAGAAAGCCCTAAAAGAAAAGTGAACAAGCTCCCTTCTGGTGTCCCAGGCTGATCCCTGCCCTCAATTTGTCTCTGCCTGAGCTGTGGGCACATCCAGTGCCACAGTTCTCCTGTGTTTTATGTCTGGCGCCTGGATGGGATACAAAATTCTAAATTTTAAAAAACCTGCTATGGCGTCAACCCACTCCCCTCCTCTGGAGCAGAGCCTTACCACATTGTGTCTGGTGCTGTTCTGTCACAGGAAAGCAGTCGTATATCAGTGTAGGAGCTTGGAGTTTACGGTAAAGCATAGTGAAAAGCTGTGAACAGGTTATCTGCCCTCCCTGCATACTTCTGTCCCTTGCTAATGAACAACCGCTCACTGGTGCCTCAAGGGTATTTTTTCCTTGGAGAGGCAATATGCCCTCTTTCAAATGTACCCCAGGAAGGGGTATATTCTCTCCCAGTGTGACTCAGGGGATCCCTACACAATGCTTTCTGCTTCCAGGTCTCCACCCTCCTCCCCTCCAGGAGAAATGCTGCCCACCCCGCTGGAGTCCGGATTCAGGCATGGCTTTCTAAAACTTCAAACTTTGAACTCTCCTCCTTGTAAAAACTTGTGATAGTCAGTTCCTCTGGATTCCCCAGTCAATGGTTTTGGGAAAGTGTTTTTCCTGTGTGAACCAACACGCTGCTCACTGTCCCCCTCTCTCATTCTCTCCTTCTTCCATGGAAAGTGCTCCCTCCTCCCCTTCACAGCACTGTTGCTTTTCTCTTCTCCAATTCACATCTCTGTACCCTGTACATGCCACGTTCTCTCCCTCTAACTGTGAAGATTGTTCTTAATCCTCAGGTCAATTTTCTAGGTATTTAAAATGATTTGATATTACCCTAGCTGTGTTTAAGGGATGAGGCAGGACCGGGGTACTCCTACTACTCTGCCATCTTAACTCTCCACATCTATACCACAATTTCTTTATTCAGTTTTCAGTTAATGGATATTTGGGTTCCTTCCATAATTTGGCTGTTGTTGATAATGCTGCTAATAAATAGGGGTGCAGGTTACCCTCTGAATCAGTATTTCTGTAACCTTTGGATAAATACCTAATAGTGCAATTGCTGGGTCACAGGGCAGTTCTATCTTTAACTTTTTGAGGAACATTCATACTGCTTACTACAGTGGCTGCAACAGTTTGCATTCCCATCAACAGAGTGTAAGATTCTCCACATCTGTGCCAAGATCTGTTGTTTCCTGTGTTGTTCATTTTAGCCATTCTGACAGGTGTGAGGTGGTATCTCATCGTGGTTTTGATGAGAGGTTTTTGTATTTCCCTGATGATGAGTGATGTTCAGCATCTTTTCATGTTTTTGTTTTTTGTTTTCATGTTTTGTTAGCCATCTGGATGTCTTCTTTGGAAAAATGTCTACTCACGTCTTCTGCCTATTTCTTAAATGGATTATTTGTTTTTGAGATTTTGAGTTTGACAAGTTCTTTACATATTTTGGATACTAACCCTTTATCAGATATGGCATTTGCAAATATCTTCTCCCATTCCATAGGTTGTCTTTTAGTTTTGTTGACTGTTTCCTTTGCTGTGCATTAGCCTTTTAAATTGAAGAAATCGCAATAGCGTATTTTTGCATTTGATTCCCTTCCCTCCGGCGATATGAGTAGTAAGAGGTTGCTCTGGCTGAGGTCAAAGAGGTTGCTGCCTGTGTTCTCTAGGATTTTGATGATTTCCCATCTCACATTTAGGCCTTTCATCCATTTCGAATTTATATTTGTGTATGGTGTAGGACACTGGTCCAGTTTCATTCTTTTGCATGCACCATCTAGTTTTCCCAACACCATTTGTTGAAGAGACTGTCTTTTTCTCACTGGATATTCATTCCTGCTATATTGAAGAGTAGTTGTCCATACGGTTGTGGGTTCATTTCTGGGTTTTCTATTCTTTTCCATTGATCTATGTGTCTGTTTTTGTGCCAGTACCATACTGTTGTGATCATTACAGAGCTGTAACATAGGTTGAAGTCCAGAATTGTGATGGCTCCAGCTTTGCTTTTTCTTTTTCAGGATTGTTTTGGCTATTCGGGGTCTTTTGTGGTTCCATACAGATTTTAGGATTTGTTCAAGCTCTGTGAAAAATGCTGGTGGTATTTTGATAGGGATTGCACTGAATGTGTAGGCTGCTTTGGGTAGTATAGACATTTTAACAATGTTTGCTCTTCTAATCCATGAGTGGGGAATGCCTTCCCGTTTCTTTGTGTCCTCTTTAATTTCTTTCATAAGTGTTCTATAGTTTCCAGAGTACAGATCTTTTACCTCTCTGGTTAGGTTTATTCCTAGATATCTTACAGGTTTTGGTGCAGTTGTAAATGGGATCGATTCCTTGATTTCTACTGCTTCATTACTGGCATAGAGAAATGCAACAGATTTCTGTACATTGATTTTATATCCTGTGACTGCTGAATTCATGTATGAATTTTAGCAATTTTTTTTGTGGAGTCTGTTGAGTTTTCTACATAGAGTATCATGTTGTCTGTGAAGTGTGGAAGTCTGGCTTCCTGCTTGCTGATTTGGATGCCTTTTATTTCTTTTTGTTGACTGACTGCTGTGGCTAGGACTTCCAGTACTATGTTAAATAATATTGGTGAGAGTAGACATCACTGTCTTGTCCTTGACCACAGAAGAAAAGTCTCAGTTCTTCTCTATTGAGCTTGATATTAGAATTCCATTTCACTTTTAAAGCTCAATAAATATTAAGTCTTGAGGTCTGAGGCAACTAGAAAAAATTTCTTAACAAAAGCAATCAGTAATCAGTTTAGTTCTCCTTATGTCCATGAAAGGTTAATTGCTACAAAAACTTCTCTCCTTTCATAACAACTAGAAAACAGAACAATACATATGAAACAAAAGTTTCCAGATATTGTACAATAGGCAGCTTTGAACTGATTCTAAAGAGAAAGGAACAAAAGAGGTAAGACCATATAACTGCTTGAAGGAAGTATCTAAGATGCAATAGGGAAAGAGGGTACTGAAATAGAGTTTGGAACTTGTGCTGACTTTTGTGAGGCTGAGGTGGCTAGAATTTGTTGATCGGAGTATAAGAGAGAGGAAAGCTACACAAGAGGATAGCTCTGGAGATCCGCAGAGGAATTCCCAGGTCTTGGCTACAGCACTGATGTGGTCACATGTGAAAAAAATAACCAAACAGTAGTGGAATGAACAATTTCAAAAGCTCATGTGGGGGTAGAAATAGTCTGTATTTTCATAAGACAGAGGAGAGAAAGACTGTGTAATACTAGGGCATTGGAGGCTAAAGAGTAATAATGGCTCCCTAGTATGAAGCTAAATAAGTTCCAGAAAAAAGGCTGATTTGGATATACCTTGACAAAGAGTAAAGGCAAGCCTCTAAAGGATCCAGTTAATTCATAAGCTACTTATCTATACAATAGGATAAAATCCAACATTCTTTAATGGAATATAACTAAATCTGGTCTCCCAAAATGTCACAACATCTGGCATTCAAATAAAAGTTACTAGGAACGCAAAGAAAAAGAAAACTATAACCTAGAGGTAGCAGGAAAATTAATCAAAGTAACAGTCCTGGAAATCACAGGGAGAAAAGAATCAAAGAGAGGGACCTTAATATAGCTATGGTATATATGAAAAATATGCTCAAGGACATTAAGAGAATCAGAAACTTGATAATGAGAGAAATGGAGGATAGAAAAGATTCAAGATGCAGTTTCAAAAATAAAGAATACTATATATATGTTCCACCTGGGTGGCTCAGTCAGTTATGTGTCTGACTCTTGTTTTCGGCTCAGGTTACAATCTCAGGGATATGAGATCAAGCCCGGAGTTGGGCTTCGTGCTGGACATAAAGCTGCTTAAGATTCTCTCTACCCTCTCCCTCTACCCCTCCCTCCGCTCTCTCATAAAAAAAAAATACTATATATGCAATGACAAATACTGTGGTAAAATTGAAGACATGCAAAAAAAGTAAGTTCTTGAAGTATAAAAAAGATTTGGAAAAAAATCGAACAGAGCTTTAATGAACTTTTTGTGTAATATCAAGTAGTCATATATATAGGAAAAGAGAATCCTAGAAAGAGGAGTGGGTGCTATAGAAATAATGGCTAATAGATTTCCATAATAGGTGAAAAATATAACCTGATGAATACAAGAACTTCAATCAACACCAGACAAGAAAAACAAAAAGAAAAACCCAATAAGGCAGCTCATAATAAAACTGATGAAAATCAAAAAGAAAAAGAAAAATCTTGAAAGTAGCCAGAAAGAAAATAAAAACATGGCAGGTAAACAGAAATAAATAATGTCAGCAGGCTTTTGTCTGAAACCACACAGGGCATTGAAAAATAGAACATTTTTAAATTACTGAAGGAAAAGGAAAATACTGCCAAATAATTCTACAACCAGTAATCAAAAATTCCTAAAATTAAGATGCAGTGTACATTTTTTTAAAGCCAATAAAATATGAGCACATGTCTTGCTAGCAGGACTTTACTACAAGACATATTAAAGGAAATGATTTAAGCAGAAAAAGAAAAGATACTAAATGGAAATTTGGAAATGCAAAAGGAAACTCAGTATGCCAGAAATAGACAATGTGTGGGTAAAAGTAAAAACTACATTTCTATTTAAAGCAAAAATAATCACAATGTACTATGAGTTTTATACACAAGGAAAACAAATGATATAGCACAAATGCTAGGAAAATAGAAAAGAAAGTAACCTGTTGTAAGGGTCTCAAACTTCAATTTCTTTCATAAGTGTTCTATAGTTTCCAGAATACCTCTCTGGTTAGGTTTATTCCTAGATATCTTACTTAACAGGTTTTGCTGCACTTGTAAATGGGATCAATTCCTTGATTTCTACTGTTTCATTACTGGCATAAAAAAATGCAATAGATTTCTGTACATGGATTTTATATCCTGCGACTTTGCTGAATTCATGTATGAGTTTTAGCAATTTTTTTGTGGAGTCTGTTGGGTTTTCTACATAGAATATCATGTTGTCTGTGAAGTGTGAAAGTTTGGCTTCCTCCTTGCTGATTTGGATGCCTTTTATTTCTTTTTGTTGACTGACTGATGTGGCTAGGGCTTCCAGTACTATGTTAAATAATAGTGGTAAGAGTAGACATCCCTGCCTTGTTTCTGACCATGGAGGAAAAGCTCCCAGGTCTTCCCTATGGAAGAGAATATTAGTTGTGGGTTTTTCATATATGTCCTTTATTCTATGTTGAGGTATATTCCCTTTGACACTACTTTGTTGAGGGTTTTTTATAATGAATGGATGTTATACATTTTTTTCAAATGCTTTTTCTACATCTATTGAAAGGATCATATGGTTCTTGTCCTTTCTTTTATTAATGTGGTGTATCATTTTGATTGATTTACTAATATTGAACCACCCTTACAGGCCAAGCATAAATCCCACTTGATAGTGGTGGATGGTTTTTTTTTAACATACTGTTTGATTTGGTTTGCTACTATTTTATTGAGAACTTGTACATCTATAAGCATCAGGGATATTGGCCTCTAGTTCTCTCTTTTAGTGGAGTCTTTATTTTTGAATTCAGGGCAATTCTGGCCCCATAGAATGAATGTGGAAGTTTTCCCACCTCTTCTATTTTTTTTTTTTTGGAATAATTTGAGAAGAAAAGGTAATCACTATCATTTAAATGTTTGGCCAAATTGACCCATGAGGCCACCTAGCCCTGGACTAATTCAATTTCTTTGCTAGTTATGGTCCCTTCAAGTTTTCTATTTCTTCCTGTTTTAGTTTTGGTGGTTCACATGTTTCTAGGAATACATCCATTTCTTTCAGGTTGTCCAATTTGTGGGCATATAGTTTTTCATAATATTTTCTTATAATTTTATTTCTGTGGTGTTGGTGGTTATTTTTTGTCTCTTGTTTTGATTTTATTTATTTGTTTCCTTTCTCTTTTCTTTTAGATAAGTCTGGCTTGGGGCTTGTCAATTTTATTCATTTTTTCAATGAACTAGTTCCTGGTTTCATTGATCTGTTCTATTGTTTTCTTTTTAGTTTCTATATCATTTATTTCTGTTCTAATCTTTAGTATTTTCTTCTTTATGCTGGATTAAGGCTTCATTTATTGTTCTTTTTCTAGCTCCTTTAGAAATAAGGTTAGGTTGTTAAAGATTTTTCTTGCCTCTTGAGCCTTGTATTGCTACATAGTTCCCTGTTACCACTGCTTTTCCTGCATCCCCAAGGTTTTGGACTGTTGTGTTCATTTTTATTTGTTTCCACATACATTTCTATTTCTTCTTTGATTTCCTGGTTGACCCATTCATCATTTAGTAGCACATTGTTTAACCACCATGTGTTTGTGGTCGTTCCTTTTTTTTTTTTTTTTTTTTTTGTGGTTGACTTCAAGTTTCATAGCACTCTGGTCAGAAAAGATGCATGGCATGATCTCAATCTTTTTGTACTTGTTGTGGCCTGGTTTATGACCTAGTATATGATCTATTCTGGACAATGTTCCATGTGCACTCAAAAAGAACCTGCATTAAAGTGTATTCTGCTGCTTTAGAATGAAATATTCTGAATATATCTGTGAAGTCCATCTGGTCCAATGTGTCATTCAAAGTTATTGTTTCCTTGTTGATTTTCTACTTAGATGTTCTATTTGTTGATGTAAGTGGGGTGATAAAGTACCCTACTCTTAACTGTATTATTATCAATGAGTTCCTTTATGTTTGTTATTGTTTTATATATTTGGATGCCTCCATGTTGTGTGTATAAACACTTCCAATTATTAGATCTTATTTTTAGATCGTCCCCTCTATTATGATATAATGCCCTTCATCTCTTCTTATAGTGTTTAGTTTAAAGTCTAGTTAGTCGGATAGAAGTATTGCTACTCTGGCTTTATTTTGATGTCCAGTTACATGAAAAGTAGTTCTCCATTCCATCAATTTCAATGCGCAGGTGTCTTTAGGTATAAAATGAATTTCTAGTAGGCAGCATATAAATGGGTCTTCTTTTTTTAATACATTCTGACACTGTGTAATCTGATTGGAGTGTTTAGTCCATTTACATTTAGAGTAATTATCGATAGATATGTATTTAGTGCCATTTTATACCTTGTTTCGTTGTTTTGGGAGATTTTCTCTATTACATTCTTGTCTCTGTCCCTTTGGTCTTTCCTTTCCACTCACAGTCCCCTTTAATATTTCTTGCAGGCCTGGTTTAATGGCCACAAACTCCTTTAGTTTTCTTTGTCTGGGAAACTCTTTGTCTTTCCTTATATTCTGAATTATAGCCTTGCTAGATAGAGTATTCTTGGCTGCAGACTTATCCCATTCAGTACTATGAATATATCATGCTACTCCCTCCTAGCTTGCCAAATTTATGTTGAGAGATCTGAAACTAGCCTCGTGGGTCTTCCCTGTAAGTTAGGGACTTCTTTTTGTCTTGCTGCTTTTAAGACTTTTCTCTTTATCAGTATATTTTGCAAAATTTAATTACAATGTCATGTTCTTGGCCAGCTTTTGTTGATTTTTTAAAAGATTTATTTATTTGAGAGACAGTGTGTGTGTGGGGGGAAGGGGCAGAGGGAGAGAGAGAGAATCTCAAGCAGACTCCCCGCTGAGCACGGAGCCCAACACAGGGCTCAATCTCACAACCCTGAGATCATGACCTAAGCCGAAATCAAGAGTCAGAGGCTTAACCGACTAAGCCATCCAGGCGCCGCAGCTTTTGTTGATTTTGATGGGAGTTCTTGGTGCCTCCTAGATCTGGATACTTGTTTCCTTTCCCAGATTAGGGAAGTTTTCATATATTATTTTCTCAAATAAATTTCCTGTCCTCTTTTCTCTGTCTTCTTCTTCTAGTACACCTATAATATGAATGTTACTACATTTAATGGAGTCACTGAGTTCCCTAAGTATATTGTCATACTGCAAAATTCTTTCTTTTGTTCAGCTTATGTTTCATTATTTGATCTTGTATGTCACTTCTTTGTGCCTCTGCTTCTTCCATCCTTGTGTTCGTTGCATCAAGCCTGTTTTGAATCTCAGTTATTGAATTTATTTCTGATGTTTTTTTTTTTTACTCTTTTATCTCTGTGGTAAGGGTCTCCCTGGTCTTCCATTCTTTTCTCAAGCCAGCAAGTAACTTATGATTGCTGCAGTGGATTCCCCATCAGTCATATTACTTGCATCTGTTCTGCTTAGATCTCTGGCTGTGCCCTTATCTTATTCTCTCATTTGGGATAAATTCCTCTGTCTTGGCATTTTGTCTAAGTCTCTCTTCTTCTCTGTGTTAGAAAAGCCTGTATGTTTCCTGCTCCTGAGAGTCATGGCTTTATGAAGAAGAGATCATATAGGTCCAGGGCCTGGTACTTCAGATAATGTCCCTGGTGTGTGCTGCATGCCCTCTGCTACTGTGTTTTGGCTGCTGTATCCTTCAGGCCAGTTTCTGCAGGGGCTCACCTTGCCCACAGTGGGAAGTGTCTGGTCCTTGGCTAGAATGTGGCACGTTTTAACTAGGTATGCTTTGGTCTGTGTGTTAAATGAGACCTGATACTTCCACTTGAACTGAAGCCAAGCAGAACTCTCCAGTCAGGAGCTGTGGTGTGGACAGGGGCTTCTGCTGGTCTTCTGTGGAAAGGCCCTGCAGCACTGGGACTGAGGCAAGCTTCACTGAGAAGGGCAGTACTACCAGACGGCAAGGATGTGAGACTTGGTGTAAGCAGGTTAGACAGCCAGTGTGGGCACTGTGCTGCTCACCACAGGTGGCTCTGTGTTTATGATGAGGGGCAGTAGAGGAAATGGCCCCAGCCAGTTCCTCTATTCCTGGAGAGAAGTATCTGTGCATGCTGTCTCTCAGGGAGGCATGCCAAGAAGAGTGAATAATCTCCCCACTGTTTGTTCCAGGTGTTTTTCAGACTGCTGTTTCTACAGTCTGCCTCTGGGTTGTTTGTCTGACTTCTCTCCAGGAACAGTGCAGTGCCCTCTGAGCTGTATCCCAGCCAAGACTGCTGACTTTTAAAACTCAGGCTTTAGGGACATGATGTGGGCAGGGGTCTGTGCTGGTCTTTGGGGGGAGTGTCTCACCTGGGCAGAAATTCTTAAGGTGCTAAAAAGATAAAGTCCCATGACACTTAAAACTGCTTTAATGAATCTGAAGTTCTTAAAGGAGTTAACTAAGGCTTTAAAGGAATTATACTGGCAGGAAAATCTAGTGTGATATAAAAGGTCTATGATGGCTCAACAACTAAGCAACTCCCAGGTTTTGTACCTATACTCATATACAGTGGGCTAAGGGAGTAGAGCTTCCAGCAAGGGAACTCTCTCCAATAATCCTTAGAAGTGGCCCAGGAAGACAAGACAGAAAGAAAATTTCACTGGTAGGCTGAATCTGGGCACTCTTTGGAATAAGTTAATCAATTATATCAATCCATTGCTAGGGAAGTGAATCAATGAAAAGATGCTCAAGTAGGTTAACTTTGCAGAATGTAGTAAAATACACTGAATCAGTGATTGCTGTTTTGCTTCCTTTCTTGTCTTTCCTGAACTGGTATTTTAAACTGCAGTTATTCTGCTTTTTGCTTCTAGTACTTTATCTGAAGTAAGTCAGATATTTCCATATTTTTCATTTAGCCTATAGAGTGAATTTACTAGGGAAAATGGACACTGAACAGCAAATTTAAACCTTGGAGATGGGAGCTACTCCTAGGCATGACATGTGGGACAGAGATAAGTGTATCTGTGGTTATAAATGGAAAATGGTACTGTGTTCACCAAAAGCTTCACTTGAACTGGCTGGAGAAAGGTGTGTGCAAATGCTGGCAACAAAGAGATGAATATCTATTTATCCACCAAAAAGAACCCTTTTTCTATGAGAACTGTATCTTACTCGTCTTGAGGGAACTTTCCCTCTTTGCGTTTCAACCAAGTGAGTGCTGACAATTACAGTATTCCATCTCTCAGTCATACAAATCAGAGTTCTGCCCAGAATATAATAAATTCAAAGTTAGGAAAGAAGGAGAATACTTTTGTTGACAAAATTAAACACATGCTTTAAAAGGCTGCTAATAATCATGGATCCAGCCATGTAAAAGAGACCTGCTTCAAAGAGTAAAGATGACATGCAATATAATGCAGAGACAAAAATGGACAAAGTATCCTGGCAACATTCTTCATTTTAAGTGTGTCCTTGTCCTTTTTTTTCTAAGTCAGTTAGACTACCTGTCACTTGCAACTACAAGTGACAGGTAAGTAAAACAATTCTCTTCAAGAAAATTAAGTAGTCTAATAGGCTAGTAGATAGAGTGTACAGGATATATGGTAGAGGTACTCCTAAGGAACTTGGAAAAACTGAGAAACTTACTCAGCATCATAAGTCAGTGTCAAAGCCACTCTATTACAATATTTCTCTTGACTATAACCCAATAGAATGTGTAACACATTAAAAAAAAGTACCCAGCCACAGATAGAAGTAGTGGTATTGTCCATCTAAGCAGTGCATATTTGTGTCTGTAGGTAGGTAGGAACACCCAAAGGTTTAATCCAATAATTATAAGCACACATACCAGCTTACCTTAGCCTGTTCAACTATATCAAACTGCTATTTCACTCTCTGCATAGGTTATTCTAAGCATAGAAACACACTTCATTTCTATCAAATTTCAAAGACTATTACCTGTCAGTAGATAACAATGCCTCATACTTCACAGAGTCATCAGTTGGGACTCCTTTAGTTTTCCAGTACTAATTATACCATGCTTGCCCATGACACACCTATCCACCTCCCATAAAGGCCAATCCCTTCAAATGTGTGTGGACTGCAATTCTTTCCCTTCCTTGTCTGTGGGATCTTACATTATTGATTATTCTACGTGTTATAAATTTACTCTTCCCCTCAATCACCAGAGATGTAAACTCCATGAAGATAGGGACCTTGCCCATCCCATTCACTGATAAATTTCTGATGTCTAGTACATAGTTAAGTACCCAAAATTATTTGTTGAAGGCAAGAGTAAATAAATGAATAAATATTTGGAAACGAATCATCTGTAAGAGGTCTTCCATTTCTGAAGCTCTATAGTTCTACTTGGAGAAGAGCAGGTGCCACAATGGATTTCTGACTTAGGGTTAGAAGCTTCATCAAACTGCAGTTAATAGTTCTCCAGAAATACCTAATATAATTTTTCTTCATCCTTACTTTACTTCAGATAAATTCACTTTAAATTCTGAGCCTCAAGATGAAATAAATGAAATAGATAATGACAACAAATTGTGCTTACTCTTCTTTCCATCCATATCTGCATGGATCTTCCGAGCCAAGAATCCACTTTTGTACACAGCAGCATTTGGGTCATGAGGAATGTCTAAGAATGGGTTGGTAGTGCTCCCAATACGACTGATGGTCTTTGGATGTGTTCCATTAGCCTTCTCATCAGTACCTTCAGATGGAGATTTTTTTTTCTCTTCATCATCTCTAAAGGAAGAAAACACAGATTGAGCACCTAACGCAATATTCAATAAACAAAGTTTTTCAGTGTAATAAACTACCATGTTTTCCAATAGTCTATCAGACTAGATAACAAAAGCTGTAATAACAGGTATCATTTACTATGTGTCTATGTGCCAGGTATTAATGGTCATCACAATTTTCTAAGACTGACATCAGTATCCCATATTACAGATAAGGAAATAAACTCAGAGACTAAATAAATGCCCAAGGCCACAGATCTAGTAATCAAAGAAAGAGATTCTAAGGATACGACTGCAAAATCTCTAAAGCCTTTGCTCTTTCTTACCCACTACAGTGCCTTCATGTCTGTCCTCTTTCAAAAGAGTGGGGATTCTTTGGCAGAGACCTCGATCTTGATTTTTGATTTCTACATCTTTAGCACATTGCCAAGTATACAGAATACAAATAATTACAGACTCAGTCCAGTGAATAATACTGATCTATATCTGCCAAATAACAGGTAATTCTCTTATATTGAAACCCCCTGTAAAGCTATTAATGATGTAGGATGGTGGTGTCATCCACAGTGCTTTGGCATCTTATAGTGACTACTTTCTCAACTGCCATAAAAGTGTGGGGCACCCTAACAGCCACTGAGAAAACCTGTAATTGTCAAATCTTTTTAAAATCTCTGTTCCGGGGCATCTGGGTGGCTCAGTTGGTTAAGCATCTGCCTTGGGCTCAGGTCATGATCTCAAGGTCCTGGGACTGAGCCCCACATCGGGCTCCCTGTTCAGCGGGGAGTCTGCTTTTCCCTTTCCCTCTGCTCTTCCTCCCTGCTCTGCTTGCCCCCCACCCTCAAATAAATAAAAACCTTAAAAAAAAACTCTGTTCCTTCAAGGAGGGCAAATTAAACTCTGAGATTCTAATGTATGAAGGAAGCAGAAAATGTATGGTGACATTCAATTAATAAAGAGGAAGAGAAGAAGAAAACAAACTGATATACTGCTAAAAAAAACCACAGCACCAAATTCAGAGCATTTGTCTTAGTTCACCTGTTCAATTTCCTCAATTGCCTCTGGCTTTATTGCTTATTGTGTTGATTAGTGAATATTTTTATTAAAACTTCAAAATAACCACGACCAAAATATATTTAAAATAAACCAAAAAATTAATAATTATCAAGTGTTTATTTGGTGATCAAATTAAAATATTTAATTATTGTGAAATATATAAAAAGAACACTGGACCCTTAGACATCTATACTTAATTTTTAATTCTGAGACAATTTTAGATTTGTAAAGATAGTACATACATTCTCATCTGCCCATCACCCAGTTCCCCCAATATTAACAACTTACATAACCATAGTAAAAATTTCAAAATGAACAAAGCAATAATGCAATACTATGAATTAAACTTAAGACTTTATTCAGACTTTACCAATTTTTTCATTAATTTTTTTTCTGTTCCAGGATCATATCTATGATCCCACAGTGCATGTAGTTGTTATGATTTCTTAGTTTTCTCCAGTCACCAACAGAACCTCACTCTTTCCTTGTCCTTCTTGACCTTGACATTTTGAAGAGTATTAGAACTGGCCAGTTATGTTATAGAATATCCCCAATTTAGGTTTGTTTGATTAGATTGAGGTTGTACATTTTTGGGAAGGATACCATACGTGATACACCCTCTCAGTGCATCAGATCAGGGTACATATGTTTTATGACTAGTGATATTAACCTTGATTACTTGGTTAAGGTGCTGTCTGCCAAGTTTCTATTCTGGAATGTTATCATTTCCTTTTGTAAATGTTTTGGGGAAAATTTGTGACTATGAAAATAGCCTGTTTCTCCTTAAACTTCTGAGCGCTAACATGAGCATTCATCAGTGGATCTTGCCTATGAAATTATTGTGCTGATCTAATGGTGTTTATTTATTTCCCTCATTTGTTCTACATTAGTAATTGGAATTCTGTAAGTATGGACAAATGGATATAATCTTATTCTTTTGAATTATAATAAAACACCATCATTATTAAATTTATTGCTCCTTTTTTTTTAGATTTTTTAATTTATTCGACAGAGAGAGACACAGCAAGAGAGGGAACACAAGTAGGGGGAGTAGAAGAGGGAGAAGCAGGTTTCCCCCTGAGCAGGGAGCCTGATGCGGGGCTCAATCCCAGGACCCTGGGCTCATGACCTGAGCCGAAGGCAGACGCTTAACGACTGAGCCACCCAGGTGCCCCTATTTCTCCATTTTTTTCAGCTTTGGCCACTGTTCTATAAGGAGGCTTCTGTGTCCTTTGAACGTGCCTCCTTCTTTTTCCTTTTTGTTTTTCAAGCACTTCTTTTAGGTACCACAAGAAGATGCTTCCAAGCTCATCTTAAAATTTCCTTATCTTGACCCTGGAGGAAATGTGCCCAAGAAGTCCAGTTCTTCTTGTTGGATAACGGTATTTAGAAACCAAATCTAGGTAGTTGATGTGTTCACTATATATAGAAAATTGCCTCCTGTTTCCCTCTTTTAGTCAATTCCTTTCTCCTACCAATTCTCGAAAATTACTGATGTCCTCCATCCCTATTGATTTCCCTTTTTCAAAATGGCATAAATTCATCCATATTGTACAAATCAATAGTTTGTTTCCTTTTATTGCTAAGTACTATTTCATTTTATGGTACACTATATTTAGTTTGCTTATCCATGTGTTTCCCTGTTCCCAACTTTACTGAAGAATAACTGATTTAATACATTTTTAAAAGTTTTTAGTTATATTCCAGTTAGTGAACATACAGTGTAATAGTTTCATGTGTACAACACAGTGATTAAACACTTCCACACATCACCTGGTGCTCATCACAAGTGCATTCCTTTATCCCCATCACCTCTTTAACCCATCTGCCCACCCACCTCCCTTCTAGTAACCATCAGTTTGTTCTCTACACTTAAGAGTCTGTTTCTGGGTTTGTTTCTCTCTCTCTCTTTTTTTGTCCTTTTGTTCATTTGTTTTGTTTCTTAAATTCCACATATGAGTGAAATCATATGGTATTTGTCTTTCCCTGACTGGCTTATTTTGCTTAGCATAATGCTGTCTAGTTCCCTCTGCTCTGTTTGCCTGCCTTCTCTTCAGGAGCAGTGCAGTGCCCTCTGGTCTCTATGCTAGGCAAGCCTGCTGACCTTTAAAACTCTAGGCTCTAAGCCCTTCTGATGGCAAGAATACATGAAATCCAGCTCCTCTGTTTTCCAAACCAATGGCTTTGGGGAAACATTCTCCTTGTGTGTTCCCCTGTGTGCTCCTCTCTCTTTTATCCTTCTCTACAACCACACTTCTCTCCCCTCTGTAGCACCTGGCATCTGTTTCTCCCTTAAATCACATCTCTGCACTTCCTACCTTATTCAATGTCTTCTCTTCCATTAGTTGTGGAGTTTGTTCTTTCAGTCTTCACGTCAATTTCTGGGTTATTTAGGATGATCTGATAGTCACCTAGTTTGTGTTCATGGAACAACATTAGTCTAGGGTTCTCCTACTCTGCTGCCATCTTTCTCTCCCTCTGGAATAACTGATTTATGCAATGTAAAAGATTTACTTATTTATTAATTTATTTAAAGTTAATGGTCCCTACTGATGTTTGGAAAATATCTTCTGGATATTGCAAAAATCTTGGAAAATTACAATTAGTTATTGTATGGATTACATTTTCTCTTCTATGTTGAGTAATATTCCACTATATATATATATATATATACCTATACATATGTATACATATATATATATATATATATGTCCATAAACACAAAATACTTTTCACATTTTTTTGTGCCCTCTTCAATTTGATTGAAGACAGTCTCTTCAACAGATGGTGTTGGGAAAACGAGACACCTACATGCAGAAGAATGAAACTGGACCACTTTCTTATACCATACACAAAAATAACTCAAAACAGATTAAAGACTAGAATGTGAGACCTGAAATCATAAAAATCCTTGAATAGGGTACAAGCAGTAACTTCTCTGAAATCGGCCACAGGAACATTTTTCTAGATATGTGTCAGAGGCAAGGGAAACAAAAGCAAAAATAAACTATTCGAATTACATCAAAATAAATACGTTCACACAGAGAAGGAAATACAATAAAGCTAAGAGGAAACCTATGGGATGGGAGAAGATATTTGCAGGTGATATATCTGATGAAGGTTTAGTATCCAAAATATGTAAAGAACTTAACTCAACACCCAAAAAAAGAATAATCCAATTGAAAAATGGGCAGAAGACATGAACAGATATTTTTCCAAAGAAGACAAACTTATGGCCAACAGACACATGAAAAGATGCTCACCTCATTCATCTTTAGGGAAATACAAATCAAAACTACAATGAGATATCACTTCATACTAGTCAGAATAGCTAAAATTAACAACATAGGAAACAACAGGGGTTGGCGATGATGTGAGGATGTGGAGAAAGGGGAACCCTCTAGCACTGTTGGTGGAAATGCAAACTGGTGCAGCCATTGTAGCAAACAGTATGGAGGTTCCTCAAAAAGTTAAAAATAGAACTACCCTATAATCCAACAATTGCACTACTAGGTATTTATCTGAAGGATACAAAAATGCTAATTCAAAGAGATACATGCACACCAACATTTATAGCAGCATTATTTACAATAGCCACATTATGGAAGTACCCCGTGTGTGTGTGTGTGTGTGTGTACACACAATTGAATATTACTCAGCCATAAAAATAAATGAAATCTTGTCATTTGCAATGATGTGGATGGAGCTAGAGAGAATTATGTTAAGTGAAATAAGTCAGTCAGAGAAAGATAAATACCATATGATTTCACTCATATGTGGAATTTAAGAAACAAAATAGATGAACATATGGGAAGAAAGAAAAAGGGAAGCAAATCATAAGATACCCTTAACAAAAGAAAAAACTGAAGGTTGATGGAGGGAGGTAGGTGTGGGGTGGGTTAAATGGGTGATGGGATGAATCACAAACTTCTGCTGAAACCAAATCAATCAATCAATCATACAGAAGGCAAAGAAAAGTATACTTATCATGATGAAAAATAATAAATAAAATTAAATTAAAAAAAGAAAAAAAAAGATTGATTTGGCTATTTGATGCCTTTTGTGGTTCCACATAAATTTTAGGACTTTTTGTTCTATTTCTGTGAAAAGTGGTATTTCAATTTAGATGGGGATTGCATTGAATCTGTAGACTGCCTTGGATGGTATGGACACTTTAACAATATTTATTACTCCAATCCATAAACACAAAATACTTCTCCCAGTTTTTTGTCCCCTCTTCCATTTCTTTCATCAGTGTCTTACAGTTTTCAATGTACAGCCTATCACTTCCTTCATTAAACTTATTCATAAGTATTTTACGGATTTGGATGCTATTGTACATGGGATTTATTTAAAATCTGTTTCTGTTTGTTGTTAATATACAGAAACATAACTGATTTTCATATGCTGATTTATATTCTGCAACTTTACTGAATTCATTTACTGATTCTAATAGTGTTTCTGTGTAAGTCTATAGGGTTTTCTATATATAATACCGTGTCATGTGCAAACAGAGGTAATTTTACTTCCTCCTTTTTGATTTGTATCCTTTTTATTTCTTTTTCTTATCTAACTCCTCTGGATAGGATTTCCAGTACTATGTTGAATAAAATGTTGAGAGTGGGCATCCTTGGCCAATGTTCCTCATCTTAGAGGTACTGCTTTTAGCATTTCACCGTTGAGTTCGATATATGCTATGGGCTTGTCACATACAGCCCCTACTATGTTGAGATACATCCTCTCTCTACCTAGTTTGTTGAGAGTTATCATAAAAGTGACATATTGTGAAATGCTCTTTTGGAGTCTACTGAGACAATCATATAGTTTTTACACTTCATTTTGATCATGTGGTACATCACATTATTGATTTGTCGATGTCAAACCATCCCTGTGTCTCCGGAATAAATCCCATCTGATCATGGAGTATGATCTTTTCAATATATTGTTGCATTCAATTTGCTAATATTTTATTGAGGATCTTTTGCATCTATGTTCATCAGGGATTTGGACTTTTTTGCTGTATCCTTGTCTGGCTTTGGTATCAGGGTAATGTAATTTGAAAGTGTTCCCTCCTCTTTATTTTTTTTGGAATAGTTTGAGAAGGATTGGCATTAATTCTTCTTTGAAGTTTGGTAGAATTCACCAGCGAAAACATCAGTCTTGGATTTTTATTTTTTGGGAGGTATTTGATTGCTGATTCAATCTCCTTATTAGTAATTTGTTCAGTTCTTCTATTTTTTCTTGATTTAGTCTTGGTAGGGTGGTCATTTCTAGGATTTTATCCTTTTTTTGTTTTATGTTGTCCATTTTGTTGGCAGATAGTCTTTTATGAATGATTGCATTTTCCGTGGTATCAGTTGTAATGTCTGTTTCATTTCTAGTTTTACTTGAGTCCTCTTTTTTTCTTAAGTCTGTCTATTTTGTTTATGTTTTCAAAAACTGAGCTCTTCATTTCATTGATCTTTTCTATTGTCCTTTTTAGACTATTTATTTCCACTCTGACCTTTATTATTTCCCTTTTTCTTCTAATTTGGGGTTTGGTTTGTGCTTCTTTTTCTAATACCTTGAAGTATAAAATTAGGTTGTTTATTTGAGATCTTACCTTTTACTTAGTGCAGGCATTTATTGCTATAAACTTCCCTCTGAGAATTGCTTTTTATGCATCTCATAAGTTTTGATACGTTGTACTTCCATTTTCATTTGTCTCAAGATTTTTTTTTTTAATTTCTCTTTTGAAAGGTATCTGGGTAACTTCTAGCTTCTAGGTTTTATTTTTATAATGAAAAAATATTTGTGTTTGTAAACACCATCATGATAATAAAATAAAAGTAGTTTTACAGATCTTTCATAGTTTGTAATCAATCCAGAAGGAAGATTCCTTCTATTCAAATAGATTATTCTCAGCTACTATTAAGATTTAATACTGGTAAGATATAAATTTGGATTTGTTTGAAAAACAAAAAGTAATCCTCTGTATTAAAAAAAAGAATCACAGTTTCACAAGTCAAATATTGCTTGTTCTGTGTAGTATCCTACATAATTTTTTGTTTGTGCAACTGATGATACAAAGTAAATTCTGATGTAAGCAAGCCAAAATATGTCTACCTGAAAAAATTTTATCTCCTTTCTAATTTCACCTATTTACAAAGTGCTTATAAAAATTAGACTTCGTTTTCTCACCACACCATTCTTTATTATTACATTTGGTAGTCATTAGAAATATAAATTTTAAAATTTTGATTATTTTAAATGTAATTTTAATGTAAATATGCCACATTTCTAAAAGAGAGCACATGACACACATGGCTATTTCTAAAGCAATTTTGACTGCTTTAAATTATTAAGTCCAAGACAAAAATAATAATAAATGTTACAGTTCTTCTTTATCCATGCAGTGGTATTTTAAGATGATCATACTCAAAGTACAGTTTTCTCATTTTGAAGGAGAAAGATAAGACACAGATTAAATAAGTGTTAATAAAGTATTAACTGCTTGACTTCAAAATTTATTCATAAATCTGTCCTTAATATTTGGGCATAACTAATTTTTGGGGGTTTTGAGTTGTGAGTAGAAAAAACCAGAATGATTATCCTGGGAATTATGTTAATTATTTTAGAAATAAAGAGCTATAAGAAACACTACTATATGCATTGTTCCCAAGCTTGTTTTTTAAGCAGATTAATCTTTTGGAGGGAGTAAACTAAACAAAACCTGAGTATAAAATTGATGAAGTGTAATTCTGCTTTATAAACTTTAACATATAATATTTATTTTGAAGCATATCAATTGGAAAGGTGGAACTTTGTAAATTACTTTGTTTTTTTTGGAACTTTTTTTACAAACACACAATTTATAAAACCTGGACTGCGTATCAGTGTAGTCAGCCTTAGCATTCTGTCTAATTTTGTACTTTGGATGGTTAGAGTTTTGTAAAAATTCTGATTCATACAAAAAAGTGGCGTAAATGATAAAAGTTTTTAAGTTGCCTACTTCATAAATAGTACTTTTTAATAGAAAAGTGAGATAGCAGAACATTCTGAGATATATAAAAGAAATTAATATGATAATGTATAAATATATAAAAATTTTGTACAGGTAAGCCATTTTGTATTTTAAGCTGAAAAGTTTGAAACACATTTTAAAATGTAGCATCAAATTCTTTTAAAATCCTGAAGCACTACGAAACAGCCTTCAACTTCAGTCAACACAAACACAATTTGAAAAGCACTGTACTCAACAGTTGGCATCAAAGTCATGTTCCACTTAATGCAAGTAATTCATTTCTGGAAATCAATGTTTGGTCAGGAAGTGCAAAATGGGGATCTATTTCTTAGTCCTTGCAAGAGAAAAAAGTGATAATAGTGTATTACATGTCAATCTCAAACAGTTTCCTAAGAAGTGTTTAAAGCACAGTAAAAATACCTATATATATATATATATACACTAATCACTCACATAAGATATAAGGTGCTTAAAATATTGCTTCCATATCACCAAATAACTGTGTTTTTAGATTATATTTATTTATTTTATTTGAGAGAGAGAATGCACCTGAGTGGTGGGAGGGTGGGGGGGTAGAATCTCAAGTAGACTCCTCACCCAGAGTGGAGCTGGACCCAGGGCTCAATCCCACAACACTGAGATCATGA
This sequence comes from Ursus maritimus, assembly GCF_017311325.1. Lineage (NCBI taxonomy): Eukaryota > Metazoa > Chordata > Mammalia > Carnivora > Ursidae > Ursus > Ursus maritimus. The sequence goes on from NW_024425341.1 coordinate 355,092, forward strand.
CCCAAGTGGAAACCAACAGCCGGACACTTAACTGACTGAGCCACCCAGGTACCCCAATACTGTGTTTTTTTTTTTTTAAAGATTTTATTTATTTCTGTGACAGAGAGACAGCCAGAGAGAGAGGGAACACAGCAGGGGGAGTGGGAGAGGAAGAAGCAGGCTCACAGCGGAGGAGCCTGATGTGGGACTCGATCCCGGTACGCCGGGATCACGCCCTGAGCCGAAGGCAGACGCTTTAACGACTGCGCTACTCAGGCGCCCCCCCAATACTGTGTTTTTAAACAAATTCTTTTTATACTTCTTGGTTCTCTTTGCACCAGCAACATCCTAGTCCAAGAAAATTCTTTACTGACAATGTGCACAGTTTTCAAAATGACTACATGACTGACCTTCAAATGTAATGTCATTTGAGACCTTACACATGTATTGTTTAAAATGTTGTACTGAGGGGCCCCTGGGTAGCTCAGTTGGTTAATGTCTGCCTTTGGCTTGGGTCATGACCCTGGGGGCCTGGTACTGGGCCTCGCATCAGGCGTTCTGCTGAGCGGGGAGCCTGTTTCTCCCCCTCCCTAGGCCTGACACTCTGCCTCCTTATGCTCTTTTTCTGTCAAATAAATAAATGAAATTAAAAAAAATAATAATAAAATGTACTGAGCTTTCAGGATGCAATTATGATTTTTCTCTACATAAACATCAACAAAAAGAAGCTTATAGAGTTACAATGTTTAATATGGTAGCACTGGCCACATATAGCTATTGAGAACTTGAAACGTGGATAATCCAAATTGAGATGTGCAATAAGTGAAAAAATATACAATAGATTTCAAAAGACTCAGTACAAAAAAAGGGAGGAATTGTTTCACAGATTTCTGTTTACATATTGAAATAATATTCTATATACACTGGATTAAATTTGAAAAATACATTATGAAATTAATTTCATTGATTCCTTATTACTTTTAGGATATGGTACTAAAAACTTTAAAATTACATATGTGGCATGCATTAGATTTCTTTTAGGCAGGTCTGTTGTTAGAACAGCTTAAATATTGTATGATATTGGAATATTAAAAACAATTAATAGGACAACAATAATTAAAGAAATGTTCAACAGAGTACAGCTCAGTAAAACCCTGAAAATAAGTGAAGGCTGGAAATATTCAATCCTGTAAACAAGTATTCTTGGTATTTTGAAAATTAATGAAATGATCTTGTCAAGCTCTGAGAGTAAAAACCTACTTTAGTCTGAGATGCTGATTGGCTCCATCTGGTGACGACTATTTTTTGGGAAATATACATGGGTCTGTGCTGGCTGGGACTTCTGGGATGGAAGCTCTATCAGATAATAATGTGAGGACCTTCTCCTTCCCTAACAGCCACCCTTCAACCCCTGCAGCATACCCTCTTTCTCTCTTATTCCTGCCCTTCTTTCCATATCTCCCTAGTCCCCAGAAGAACCTGTGCCAGGCTTCACTTGAGACATGGAATTGGCATAGAATAGGAACCAATCACTTTATACCTGGATTCCTGACAGCATCATTGTAGGGTTTCATTGTTTTTCATAATGCCAGTGCTTCCCCATAAGGGAGATCATTTCCACTGTACACAGAGGATATAAATTAATATTTTGGTAAAAATATTTCTAAAAATAAAGTTAGCTCATTTCTATAGAAAATAGTCCACCTAACTAGGATTTTCCTGTGTACACTGAACCACCAAGAAATTTTCAGGATGATGTTACTTTGTTAAATTGAAATGGAGGAGACACAACAGGGCTTTTGGTCTCGATTGTGAAAAGAATGATTCATACCTGAATATTTTTAAAAAGACTCACAGTGTAGTATTTTCTATTGAGACTCCAGACGTCTCAAAACCTTACAACCTACAAAATCCCCCCATTCTTCACACGAATCTATTCTCTCAGTAATCAAGTGTATGACTCATCGGGTGGTCTAAGTCCACTACTTGGCAGTGCAGTTCATTTCAAGAATGGCAAACGCTCTTGTGCTGATAGCAGATAACGTTTCTAGCTTTTATGTTCTTTCTAAAGGGCAACTGTAAATCATGAATTTCCTACATTCTGTCTTACTCCTGACAGGTGATTTACTATGAAAAAAAAATTAGGTAAGAAATCATATAAATTCATTGGAGTCTTGTATTTCAGTGGAATTTCACAAAGAATGGAAAACAACTGCTTCCTAAAATTTACAAAAGCTGAGTATCATTACATTGACTCAGAGACTCAGCAGATTTTGAAATACCTCATATTGGTAAGTTTCATCACAGTGGAGTTTCAGTTTTAACGAAGTAGTTAAGCTGGAACCAAACTTGAAAACTACATTACCTTGAGGGGCCTCAGTTATGTGGCATTCAAATACTGAAATCAAATATAAATTGGTGGGGCTTGTGTGTGTGTGTGTGTGTGTGTGTGCGTGTGAGGGGTGGAGAGAAGTAACAGTTGAAAAGAAAACAAAAACATTTTCTAGAGCAAAACTGGAATATTAACTGCACTCAATGTGAAATCATCACTAAGAATGTGTTATTGGAGTTGGACAATAAATATAAGTTCACCAGGCAGAAAAAGTGAAACACTTCCAGTATTCACATTTATACATGCATTTCCTTTTAAGTTATAGTAAAACACTTAACATAAAACTTACCATTTAAAAATGCTATAGTTCTGTGATATTAATTACATTCACATTGCTGTGAAACCAAAACAACCATCCATCTCAGAATTGTTCATCATTCCACACTGAAATTCTATACCCACTAAGTAAAACAACTTCTCATTCCCTCCGTCCCTAGCCACTGACAACCACCATTCCATTTTCTGTCTCTATGAATTTCACTACTGTAGGTATACCTCATGTAAATGAAATCATAGTCTTTCTCTTTTTTTGTAAATGGCTTCTTTCACTTAGTATAGTGTCCTAAAGATTCATCAGTGGTGTACAATGTTTCAGAATTTTCTTCCTTTTAAAGGCCAATATTCCACTGTGTATGTATGTATGTATATATGTATGTGTTCACCCATTTTGTTTAAGCATTCATCCATCAAGGGACACTTTGGTTGCTTCCCCACTTTGGCTACTCTGAATAATGTTGCTAAGAACATGGGTGTAAAAATATCTTGAGTCTTTATTTTCAGTTACTTTGGGGAAAACAGAACTACCCTATGACCCAGCAATTGCACTTCTAGGTATTTATCCAAAGGATACAACACAGTGATTTGAAGGGGCACATGCACCCCAGTGTTTATAGTAGGAATATCCACAATACCCCAAATATGGGAAGAGTCCAGATGTCCACTGACAGATGAGTGGATAAAGAAGTGGTATATATAAACAGAGTATTACTCAGCCATCAAAAAGAATGAAATCTTGTCATTTGCAAAAATGTGGATGGAACTAGAGGGTATTATGCTAAGTGAAATAAGTCAGAGAAAGACAAATACCGTATGATTTCACTCCTATGTAGAATTTAAGAAACAAAACAGATGAACACAGAGGAAGGGAAAGAAAAATAAAATAAGATGACAATAGAGAGGGAGGCAAACCATAGGAGACCCTTAATTCTAGGAAACAAACTGAGGGTTGCTGGAGGGGAGGTAGGTGGGTTGAAGGGATAATTGGGTGGTGGGCATTAAGGAGGGCACTTGATGTAATCAGCACTGGGTGTTATATCCCACTGATGAATCACTAAATTCTATCCCTGAAAGTAATAATACAGTATATGTTAACTAAACTGAAGTTAAACAAAGAATTTAAAAAAAATTACTTTGGGTATATACTCAGAAGTACAATTGCTGGAACATATGGTAATTTATTTATTTATTTATTTTTGGTAATTCTTTTTTAAACTTTTTGAGGAATTGCTTGCCATAGATGGCTATGCCCTTTTACATTCTCTCAGACAGTACACAGAATTCCTTTACTCCACATGTTTGCTAACACTTACTTTCTTTTGAGTTGATAGTAGCCATCCTAACAGGTATAAGATGGTATCTCATTGTGATTTTGATTTGTACTTCCTTAATAATCAGTGATGTTGAGCATCTTTTCATATGCTTATGGATCATTTGTATATCTTCTTTGGAAAATTATCCATTCAAGTAAATGTTTTGTTTTTGTCGTTAATTGTTGAAGTGTCATCCTTTAAATATTCTGGAGGTTAATCCTCCATCAAATATGTGATTTGCAGATAATTTGTCCCATTCCATGGGTTACCTTTTCACTCTGTTGATAACGTCCTTTGATGCACAAAATTTTTTAATTTTGATGAAATCCAAGTATAACATTTCTTTTGTTTCCTGTATTTTAGGTGTTATATCCAAAAAATCATTGCCAAATCCAATGTCTGAAGTTTTACCTCTCATGTTTCTTCTAAAAGTTTTATATTTTAGCTCTAACATTTAGGTCTTTGATCCATTTTAAGATAATTACCGTATATGGTGTAAGATAGGGTTCAGCTTCATTTTTTTCCCTCATGTGTAAGTCCAGTTTTCCAAATACCAATTGTTGAAGAGTGTCCTTTCCTCATTTGAATGGTCATAGCAACTTGCTGAAAATCATTTGACCACAATATGAAACGGTTAATTTCTGGCTCTCCATTCTAGTCCATTGGTCTTTATATCTGACTGCACTTTTTTTTTTTTTTAAGATTTTATTTATTTATTTGACAGAGATAGAGACAGCCAGCGAGAGAGGGAACACAAGCAGGGGGAGTGGGAGAGGAAGAAGCAGGCTCACAGCGGAGGAGCCTGATGTGGGGCTCGATCCCAGAACGCCGGGATCACGCCCTGAGCCGAAGGCAGATGCTTAACCGCTGTGCCACCCAGGCGCCCCTGACTGCACTGTTTTGATACCATGGCTTTGTAGTTAAGTTTTGAAATCATTAAGTGTGAGGCCTCCAACTTTTTATTTTTTTAAAGATTTTTTATTTATTTATTTGAGAGAGTGAGCCAGCAACAGCCAAGCAGGAGGGAGGGTCACAGGGAGAGGAAGAGCAGAGAGACTGATGCGAGGCTTGATCCCAGGACTCCGAGATCATGACCTGAGCTGAAGGCAGCCACTTAATCGACTGAGCCACCCAGGCACCCCTAAACTTTTTTTTTTTTTAATATTTTTTATTCCAACTTTGTTCTTTTTCAAGATTATTTTGGCTAGGGGCACCTGGGTGGCTCAGTTGGTTAAGCACCTGCCTGCAGCTCAGGTCATGATCCCATGGTCCTGGGATCAAGCCCCGCATTGGGCTCTTTGCTCAGTGGAGATCCTGCTTCTCCCTCTCCCTCTGCCTACACCTCCCTCTCTATCTCTCTGTGTCAAATAAATAAATACAATCTTTAAAAAAAGGATTGTTTTGGCTATCTGGGGTTCCTTCAGATTCCCTATGAATTTTAGAATAGGTTTCTATTTTTGCAAAACAATAAAAAAGTCACTTAGGAATGTCTGGGAGCCACATCAAATCTGTGGGTTGCTATAGGCATAACTGATGCCTTAACAATAATTTAAGTCTTCCAACCCATGAAAACAAGATATTCTTCCATTTACTTGTCTTTGTTAATTTCAATAACCATTTTCAGCGCTGAAACATTTTCACTATTCGAGCTGCTTTAGAAAACTATATAGTAGGTAGTTTCTCAAAAATTAAACAGAGTTTTCTCAGTGTGTCAGGGGCAGGGGTGTACACTGTACAAGTCTTTTACCTTCTTGGTTAAGTTCAGCCCAAAGTATTTTATTCTTGTTGATGCTATTGTAAAATGAGTTGTTTTCTTAATTTCCTTTTTTTTTTTTAAAGATTTTATTTATTTATTCAACAGAGATAGAGACAGCCAGCGAGAGAGGGAACACAAGCAGGGGGAGTGGGAGAGGAAGAAGCAGGCTCATAGTGGAGGAGCCTGATGTGGGTCTCGATCCCACAACACTGGGATCACGCCCTGAGCCGAAGGCAGACGCCTAACTGCTGTGTCACCCAGGCACCCCTCTTAATTTCCTTTTTATATTGTTGTTAGTGTATAGAAATGCAACTATATTTGTGTGTTGATTCTGCATTTTGCAACTTTACTGATTTCATTTATTAGTTTTTTAAAAAGATTTATTTATTTGAGAGTGAGCGAGCATGCATGGGAGGGGAGGAGCAGAGGGAGAGGGAGAGAGAACCTCAAGCAGACTCCATGCTAAGTGTTCTATGGTTGTAGGCTTTTCTTCATTGGGAGGTTTATTATTACTGATTCAATCTCCTATCAGTCTGTCAAACTTTGTATTTCTGCATGATTCAGTCTTGGTAGGTTGTTTATTTACAAAAATTATTCATTTGTCATCTAGGTTATTCAATTTGTTGGTGTATAACTGTTCATAGTACTCTTTTAATAAACATTTTGTTTCAGTAAAATCAGTAGAAACATCCCCTCTTTCATTTCTGATTTTAATTATTTGAGTCTTCTCTTTTTTCCTCAGTCTAGCTAAAGATTTGTCAATTTTGTTAAACTTTTCAAAGTACTCTGGGTTTCATTGATTTTCTTTATTATTTTGCTATTCCCTATTTTATATCTCTGCAGTAAAGTATATTAATTATTTCTGTTAGTTTCCTTTTACTAGTTTTTAAGGTATAAAATTAGGTTTTGAATTGAGAACCCTCTTCTTTTTTAATATAAGCATTAATGCTATAAATTTCTCTCTGTTTGATCCACTCTGACAATTTGTCTACTGTGTGTTTAGGCCACTGACATTTAATGATATAGTTGGATTCATAGCTACCATATTTGTTACTGCTTTCTATTCATGGCTCTTGTTATTCATTCCTATTTTTGTCTTCCCCCTTTTTCCCGTCTTTTGGTGATTTTAACTGAGCAGTTTATATGATTCCATTTTCCTCATTTCTTAGTATGTTACATTTTTGAATGTTTACTAGTAGTTGCCCTAAAGTTTGCAATATACATTTACAACTAATCCAAATCTATATTCAAATGATATTTCAAAGGTACGGCAAATACTTTATAATAACAGAAACCATCAAATTTCAGCCTCCTGTTCTTATTGCTATAATTCATATCACTTATATACAAGCATATATGTATATAAGTACACATATATGCGTAATCAAGTAATTGTTCCTATTGTTTTCAACAAACTCTCATCAGTTAGATATGTTAAGAAAAATAAAAAGTTTTAAAAATTTTACGTTCACTTATTCCTCCTATGATGCACTTCCTCTATGTAGAGCTGAACTTTTTTTTTTTTTTTTAATAATGATTTTTTATTATATTATGTTAGTCACCATACAGTATATCCCCGGTTTTCGATGTAAGGCTCGATGATTCATTAGTTGTGTATAACACCCAGTGCACCATGCAATATGTGCCCTCCTTACTACCCATCACCGGTCTATCCCATTCCCCCACCTCCCTCCCCTCTGTAGCCCTCAGTTTGTTTCTCATAGTCCATAGTCTCTCATGTTTCATTCCCCCTTCTGATTACCCCCCCTTTCTTTATCCCTTTCTTCCCCTACTGATCATTCTAGTTCTTATGTTCCATAGATGAGAGAAATCATATGATAGTTGTCTTTCTCTGCTTGACTTATTTCACTAAGCATTATCTCCTCCAGTGCCGTCCATGTTGTAGCAAATGTTGAGAACTCATTCTTTCTGATTGCTGAGTAATATTCCATTGTATATATGGACCACAACTTCTTAATCCAGTCATCTGTTGCAGGGCATCTCGGCTCCTTCCACGATTTAGCTATTGTGGACATTGCTGCTATGAACATTGGGGTGCATATGGCCCTTCTCTTCACTACGTCTGTATCTTTGGGGTAAACACCCAGTAGTGCAATGGCTGGATCATAGGGTAGTAGAGCTGAACTTCTGATTTGTATCGTTTTCCTTCTCTCTCAAGAACTTCTTTATATACAATGGAATATTACTCAGCCATCAGAAAGAACGATTACCCAACATTTGCAGCAACATGGATGGGACTGGAGGAGATTATGCTAAGTGAAATAAGTCAAGCAGAGAAAGACAATTATCATATGGTTTCACTCATTTAAGGAACATAAGAAATAGTAGGAAGATCGGTAGGAGAAGGAGGGAAGAATGAAGGGGGGGTAAACAGAAGGAGGAATGAACCATGAGAGACTATGGAGTCTGGGAAACAAACTGGGCTTCAGAGGGGAGGGGGGTGGGGGATTGGGATAGGCCGGTGATGGGTATTAAGGAGGGCATGTATTGCATGGAGCACTGGGTGTTATATGCAAACAATGAAACATGGAACACTACATCAAAAACTAATGATGTACTGTATGGTGACTAACAACATAAAAAAAATTATAAAAAAAAAAAAGAACTTCTTTTAACAATTCTTTTAGACAGGTCTAAAATTTCCTCAATACTTGTATGAGAACATATTTCTCCTTTACTGTTTTCCCTATGTTTTACTGAAATATAACTGACATACATCAGTGTGTAAGTTCAAGAAATACGGCATAATGTTTTGACCTATATATATGTATATATATAGTCTGAGATGATTATCACAACAAGCTTAGTTAGCATCCATCATCTTATATAAAGAGAAAGCAAAAAAAAAATTTCTTCTTATGAGAACTTAGTATTTACTCTTTTAACAATTTTCACATATATCATACAGCAGTGTTAACTATACTTTTCATGCAATACATTAAATCCCTAGTACTTAATTGTCTTGTAACTGGAAGTTTTTATCTTTGACCACCAATCTCTAATTCCCTTCCACCCACCCCGATACTCACCTCTGGTAACCACAAATCTGATCTCTTTTGCTATGAGTTTTTTTTTTTTTTTAAGGTTCAACATATAAATGAAATCATATAGTATTTGTTTTTCTCTGACTTATGTCACTTAGCATAATTGCCTTCAAGGCCCATCCATGTTCACAAATGGCATGATTTTCCTCATTTTTTTATGGCTGAATAATATCCCATTGTGTATGCGTGTGCGTGTGTGTGTGTGTGTATGTGTGTATCACAGTTTCTTTCTATTAATTTATTGATGGACACTTAGGTTACTTCCACTTCTTGGCTATTGCAAATAATGCTGCAATGAACATGGGCGGGTGGTGCAGATATCTTTTCAAGTTAGTGTTTTCATTTCCTTTGAATGTATTTCTAGCAGTTAAATTGCTGGATCATATAACAGTTCTATTTTCAATTTTTTGAGGATCCTCCATGCTGTTTTCCAGATTGGCTGTGCCAGTTTACAATTCCACCAACAGTGTGTAAGGGTTCCCTTTTCACCACATTCGTGACAGCATTTGTTATTTCTTGTCTTTTTATCATGGCCATCCTAAAAGGAATAAGTTATATCTCATAGTGGTTTGATTTGCATTTCCCTAATAACTAGTGATGCTGAGCATTTTTCATGTATCTGTGGTGTTTTGCATATCTTCTTTGGAAAAACGTTTATTCAGGTCTTCTGCCCATTTTTAAATTAGGTGTTTTGGCTATTGAGTTGTAGGAGTCCTTTATATATTTTGGCCATTAGCCTCTAATCAGAAACATGGTTTGAAATATTTTTCCCATCCTGTAGGTCATCTTTTCACTTTGTTGTTTCTTTTGCTGTGCAGAAGCTTTCCAGTTTGATGTAGTTCCACTTGTTTATTTCGTTGCTTGTGCTTTAGGTGTCAAACAGAAAAAAATCATTGGCAAGATCCATGTCAAGGAGTTTTAGTCCTATGTTTCTTCTAGTAGTTTCATGGTATCAGATCTGATGTTCAAGTCTTTAATCCATATCAACTTAGTTTTCATGAGTGGTGTAAAATAGTGTTAAAAATTCATTTTTTAAACATATGAATATCCAATTTTCCCAGCACCATTTATTTGAGACTGTCTTTTCTCTATTGAGAATTATTGGCTCCCTTGTCTAATAATAGGTTGACCACATACGCTGGGGTTTATTTCTGAGCTGTCAGTTCTGTTCCATTGAGCTATTTGTTTTTATGTCGGTATCATACTGTTTTGATTACTACAGCTCTAATAGTATAGCTTGAAATCAGAAGGTATGATTTCTCCTGCTTTGTTCTTTCTCAGTATTGCTTTGGCTATTTTGTGATTCCATATAAATTTTAGGTCTGTTTTTTCTACTTCTGCAAAATGTGCCATAGGAATTTTAATCAGGATTGCACTCAATCTATTGATGGCTTTTGGTAATATGCACATTCAAACAACATTAATTCTTCCTATCCATGAACATAGAAAACCTTTCTATCTGTGTCTTCTTCAATTCCTTTCATCCGTGTCTTGCAGTTTTCAGAGCAGTGATCTTTTACCTCCATGACTAAGTTTACTCCAAAGTATTTCATTGTTCTTAATGCTATAGTAAATAGGATCATTTTAATTCTTTTTCAGATAATTCAGTATTAGTATATATAAATGCTATTGATTTTTAAATATTAACTTTGTATCCTGCAACTTTACTGAATTTGTTGATTAGGCCTAACAGTTTTTTGTTGGATTCTTTAGGATTTTCTATACATAAAATCAAGTCATCTGCAAACAGAGACAATTTTATATCTTTCTTTCCAGTTCTGATGCCTTTTATTTCTCCTTCTTGCCTAATTGCTCTGGCAAGAATTTCCAGTACTACTTGAATAGGAGTGGTAAGAGTGGGCACCCTTGTCTTACTCCTGATCTTAGAGGAAAAGCTTTCAACATTTCACTGCTGATAGGATATTAGTTATGGACTTATCATATATGTTCTTTATTATGTTGAGGTATGTTGCTTCTATACCTAATTTGTTAAGAGTTTTTATCATGAATGTTGAATTTTGTCAAATACTTTTTATGGATCTCTTGAGATGGTCATATGATTTTTTTCTTTGATTCTTTTAATGTGATGTATCACTTGATAGATTTGTATATGTTGAACCATCCCTATATCCAAATATAAAGCCTACTTGATCATAGTGAATGACCCTTTTAATGTGCTGCTGAATTTGGTTTGCTATTTTTTTTTTTAAAGATTTTATTTATTTATTTGACAGAGAGAGAGACAGTGAGAGAGGGAACACAGGCAGGGGGAGTGGGAGAGGAAGAAGCAGGCTCCCAGCAGAGGAGCCTGATGTGGGGCTTGATCCCAGGACTCCGGGATCATGTCCTGAGCCGAAGGCAGATGCTTAACAACTGAGCCACCCAGGCACCCCTGGTTTGCTACTATTTTATTGAGAATTTTTGCATCTATATTCATCAGGAATATTGGTCTGTAGTTTCTAATATTTTCTTTTCCTGGCTTTGGTATCAGGACAATACTGGCCTTGTAAAATAGATTTGTGAGTGTCCCCTCTTCTTTAATTTTATGGAAGAGTTTGAGAAGGATTGTCATTAACTCTTTAAATGTTAGGTAAAATTTACCAATGCAGCCATCTGTTCCTAGGCTTTTCTTTGTCAGGAGATTTTCGATTACTGATTCAATCTCCTTACTAATGACTTATTCAGACTTTCTACTTCTTCCTGATTCAGGAAAGGTACTTTGTATGTTTCTAAGAAGTTTTCCATTTTTTTCTAGGTTGTCCAGTTTGTTGGTATTCTATTGTTCATAGTAGCCTATGATTCTTTGTATTTCTGTATATCAGTTGTAGTATCTCCTTTTTCATTTATAATCTTGTTGCCTTGGGTTTCCTCTCTTATCCTTGGCTAGTCTAGCTAAAGCTTTGTCAATTTTGTTAATCTTTTCAAAAAAGGAACTCTTAGTTTGGTTAATCTTTTCTACTATTTTCCTTTTCTCTATTTCATTTATTTCTGCTCTAATCTTTACTATTTCCTTCCTTCTGCTAAACTTTAGGCTCTGCTCTTCTTTTTCTAGTTCCTTAGGGCATAGTTAGGTTGTTTATTTGGGATTTTTCCTGCTTCTTAAAATGGGTGTTTATTGCTATGGACTCACCTACTAGAACTTCTTTTGCTGCATCCCGTAAGTTTTGGTATATTGTGTATTTTTGTTTGTCTCAAGATTTAGTTTCTTTGATCCATTGGTTATTCAGAAGAGTGTTATTTAATTTCCACATACTTGTGAATTTCCAATTTTCCTCTTGTTACTGACTTCTAGTTTCATATCACTGTGGTCAGAAAAGACATTTGGTATGATTTTAATCTTGAATTCTCTAAGACTTGTTTTGTGATCTAATATATAATCTATCCTAGCAAATGTTACATGTGCACTTGATAAGAATATATTCTGCTATTTAGGATACAATGTTCTGTATACGTCTCTTAGGTCATTTAAGTCTATAGTGTTGTTTAAATTTGCTGTTTCCTTATTGATTCTCTGGATGACCTATCCATTGTTGAGAATGGAGTATTAAAGTCCTTAACTGTTACTGTATCAGTGTTTATTTCTCCTTTTAGTTCTGCTAATTTTTGCTTTATATATTTAGGTGATCCATGTTGGTCACATATATACTTACAAGTTATATCTTCTTGATGTACCAACCCCTTTCTCATTACATAATGGCCTTATCTCTTTCTACCATTTTTAGCTTAAAGACCTTTTTGTCTGATAGAAGTATAGTTATCTCTGCTGTTCTGTTTGGTTTTGGTTACCATTTACTTCAAATATCTCTTCCGGCCCTCTACTCTCAGTCTGCTTGTCTTAATGTCCAAGTGAGTCTCTTGTAGGCAGCATATGGTTGAGCCTTTTTTTGTCTTTTTTTTTTTTAATCCATCAGCCATTCTATATCTTTTTACTGACAAATTTAATCCATTTATTTTTAGAGTAGTTATTGGTAAGAACTTACAATTGTCGTTATTAACTATTTTCTGGTTGTTTTGTAGATCCATCATGCCTTCTTACCCTGCTGTCTTTTATGTATCTTGATGTCTTCTGGTATCAGCATGCTTTGACTGCTTTATCATTTTCTTTTGTGTACTTACTTTTGGTATTTCTTTTGTGGTTACCATGAGGTATACATAAAATATCTTAGAATTATAACACCCTAATTTAAACTAGTAACTTCAATAAACTTTGTAAGTTTTACACTCTTCTTCCACATATTTTAAGTTACTGATGCTATAATTTACATTTTCTTATATTTTGTAACTAATGACAAGTTATTGCTGTTAAGTATACTTTTACTATATCTTTTTTTAAAGTTTTTTTTTAAAGTTTAAGTAACTAGAGTTCTAAGTGAATTAATCATCACTATTACCTTATTACAGAATCAAACTTTGACTATAAATTTAGCATTCTAGTGAGTTTTACCCTGCCTTCTTATATGTTTTTATGATGTTAATTAATGTCCCTTTATTTCCACTTAAATAAATCCCTTTAGCATTTCTTCTAAGGCAGGTCTAGTGATAATAAATTCCCTTGGCTTTTGTTTATTCCAGAATGTTTTTATCTCTCCTCCATTTCTGAAGGACATCTTCTTTGGATACAGTATTCTTGGTTGACAGTTTTTTATTTCAATATTTTGAATGTGTTATGCCATTCTCTTCTGGCTGGAAAATTTTCTGTTAAGACAGTTCCCCATAGTTTTATGAGGGTTCCCTTTTATGTCCTTCTCCATTTTCTCCTGTTGCTTTTAAAATTCTTTGTCTTTACTTCTGAAAATTTCATAACAATATGTTTCAGTGTAGCCTTATTTGGCTTCAACCTGCTTGGGGCTCATTGGGCCTCTTGGATCTGGTGTCTATTTTTATCTTCAGGTTTGGGGAGCCTGGGTGGCTCAATTGGTTGGGCATCCAACTCTTGGTTTTGGCTCAGGTCATGATCTCAGGGTCATGAGATTGGGCCCCACACTGGGCTCTACACTCGGTGTGGGGTCTGCTTGGGATTCTTTCCCCTTTTTCTCTTTCCCCTGGTGCGCTCTCTCTCTCTCACTAAAATAAATGATAAATGGATAAAATCTTAAAAAAATTTTTTTGAAAGTCATTGTATCATCCACAGGGATGCCTGTGGAGCATGGTAGACAGCAAGAGGCCAAGCCCCTGCCTGTTTCCAAGAGGGAGTGGGTACCAGCTCAGTAATGATTAAAAGGAGCCTTTAGTTGTCAGGCAGTGTGCTAGGCAACAGGGACATCAAAATGATTAAGAGGATTTGAAGGATTCATAGTCCAGCAGGGGAATAGATACATATAATAATGGGTAATACATTTTTATAAAATAGAGTATTGTATTATAAACTCAATAGAGTTGTGCACAAGACAGTATAGGACCAGAGAGGAGGGAAGAGTTCAAATCAAATATACTGAATGACATGCACAAGGAATCTTTATGAAATGTTAACAATGGGGTGATGAATTCTGGTGATTGTTATACAACTCTATAAATATACAAAAAACCATGAAATTGCACAATTAAGAGTGAATTTTATGGTATATAAATTGCACCTTAGTAAATTTGTTTTTTAAAAATGAACATACGAGTTGAGTGCAGGAACAGAACACTAAGTTGAACGTAATCTGAACATTGTGATCAGGTGATTGTTGGAAAATAAAGAATAAACTTATTTAAAAAATTTGCTGACATGTCAAGAAATTTCTATGATACCAGATCATATTATGGCACAAAGTAGAATGAGTTTAAAATGAATCGGTCTTTGTCATTTACCAACAGTATAAAATAAAAAAGGTATGTAAATTTAAAAATTCTGATTAAACCAGGAAATATATTTTATTTTCTAAAAATACCTTATTCTGACACAGTCATCTGAACTATAAAAAAAAGGGTTGACCTTTCTATTAAAAATGTCAAGCTCCATCATTAGTCCTTTAACACCAATAAAAATGCTGCCAGATGTGAGGAAGATGCAGGCTGGTAACTTAGCTATACGTACAGACTGTAGGATACTTTTCAAACTAAGGAAAAGTTAAGTATAAATGATAAGATGGTTTTTAAAAAGTTGTTGGAAGTTCACTGGGGTCAAACAAGATGTTTCCAAAAGATCTACTAAGAAATTTTTATTTTTTATTTTTTCATTTTTTATTTATTTTTTAAATAATTTTTATTTTGTTTTATTAGTCACCATACAGTACATCCCCAGTTTTTGATGCAATGTTCCATGATACTAAGACATTTTTAATGGGCAACATAAAATAACTTCTTTTAGTATTACTGATCTGGCTAAATTTTCCTCACCCCTGAAAATGTATGTATGCATTTATATTAAAATGTACACATACAAAATGCTTAATGAAATCCAGACTACTTGTCTAAAATGTTCAAGGCACTATAATAGCCACTGCATGAATACTATGCTCCATTTAGGAATTATATTCATTGTAGTATTTTCCTCGTGTCATTAACAAAAATCAAAAGGTGTGATGGGTATTAAGGAGGGCACATATTTCATGGTGCACTGGGTAATTATAAGCAAATAATGAATCATGGAACATTGCATCAAAAACTAGGGATGTAGTGTATGGTGACTAATATAACAAAATAAAAATTATAAAAAAAAGGTTGGCAATTAATATAGATGGTAAAAAATTCTAAATTATCAGCATATTAGGAAAAACAATTTCCTTATAGCCCAGCCTCCATAATTCTTTGCACCTCAGTGATTCTCAAATTGCTTTGGGACAAGTAGGATACTAACATTATAATCATATTCCATCTGCTCACCAACTGTCTGTTCAGCATATTCTGAAATTAAAGATAACAGTATTTGTATATTACATCACTTTCATCATCATCTTTATGGATATTAAAACTGTTATGACAATAAATCCTTAAATATTCTAAGTATCCATCTCAATCTCAGCATTGAGAGAGATATTACTTACACAAAAAGCAGATGTTTTGTTTTTAACTTGTCTTTTAAAGCTAAGAATAAAACGGCAAATTCTTCTAGTTTCCTATATATCTGAGTTTAGCATACTTGAAATGACTGAGAAAAACAGGTCCTTACAGATTAAACATTGTGATCTATGATTCAGATTCTGAATAAATTACACTTCACAGAGCTGTAGGAGAATCTTCCCTAATTCTATACCCTGAAATCTTCCCTCCTTTAAACCCCAAAATCAGGGAGATTGATCCACATTCAGTATCATTTTTAGCTAACAAACTTTTAAGTGATAGTAATTCTTCAGCTCAAAAATCTCCTTTCAAATTAAGACACTTCATAACTATGTTATTTCTGTTTTTCCTTCTTTCCTGATCTTATATTCAATGTATTTTCACTGAATTTACATTAGAATAAAAAATGAATAATATTCTTTATATATCTACCTATACATACAGACTTACCCTTATTTAATATTTATGTAGATTACCTTCTAAATTTGTCAGTTCCATGTAACATTAGAATTTTTATTTTATCAAAAACATGATGTAGCATTCTCCATGTTAGGAATGTGAGGAAAGCAATCATCTAATAGCAATGAAGTTAAGAATGTTAAATCTTATTCTATTCTATTATTTTAATGAGGCACAATACATATCTAGCAAATGTTTAGTAGTATGAACACCCAAAATGGAGAACTGAGTTTTATTTCTTTTCTTCCTAATGGTCCAATGTTTCACGCAAATAGTTTTAATTTTTCCACGGTTACTTCTTCCTGTACCAGTGACTCTTAATGCCAACTTCCTCAACTTCTGACACACTCAATTTTTTTTAACATTAAATATATTTGTGGTACGTACAAACACTGTACAACCTATGGCAACTTTTCTTTGCCTTAGTTTTCTCAATAGTAATTGATATAAACCTACAGTTGGCTATTTGTAAGTTTAAAAAGAGAATTACTGGAGGGAGGCTGGGAAGATGGCAGAGTAGGAGGACCGTAAGCTCACCTCAGCCCACAGATAAAACCAGATAACAGTCACATTCAGCATAAATAACCTAGAAGATGACTCAAAGACTAGCAGAATAAACTGCACAACTTCCGATGTAGGGAAGAAACTATATCAACATCAAGGAGGCACAGAGATACCTCAACAAAATCAACCCAAGGAGGTCCACACCAAAACACAGAGTAACAAAATGGCAAAAAGTGGTGATAAAGATAGAATTTGAAAAGAAAAAAGAGAAAAGAAAACAGTTACATAGAAGGGAAACCCCATAAGACTATTAGCAGGTTTTTCACCAGAAACTTGGCAGGCCAGAAGAGAGTGGCATGATATATTCAAAGGAAAAAAATCTGCAGCCAGGAATACTCTTTCCAGAAAGGCTATCATGCAGAATAGAAGGAGAGAGAAAAAGTTTCCCAGACAAACAAAAGGTAAAGGCATTCATGACCACTAAACCAGCCCTACAGGAAATGTTAAAGAGGACTCTTTGATTAGAAAGGAAAGGCTATAAGTAGGAGTAAGAAAAGTAGGAAAAACAGTAAAAGTAAGTACATATGTAAATATCAGTCAAGGGACTCAAAATGGTGTAAAGTATGACACCATATACCTAAAACATGGGTGGGGGAGGAGTAAAGAATGGGTTCAAATTTAAGTGATCTTCAACTTAACATAGACAACTATATGCAGATGTTATATACAAACCCTATGTTAACCACAAATCAAAAACAAGTAAGAGATATGCAAAAAATAAAAGGAAATCCAAGTACATCACTAAAGAAAGCCAGAAAATCATGAGAGGAGACAGCAAGAGAAGAAAGGGTCAGAGAAGAAGTATAAAACAACCACAAATCAAGTAACAAAATGGCAATAAATACATATCTACCAATAATTACTCTGAATGTAAATGGGCTGTATGCTCCAATCAAAAGATAAAGGGTGACAGAATGGATAAAGATACATGACCCATTTATACAGTTCCTATAAGAGACTCATTTCAGACCTAAAGACATTTGCAGATTGAAAGTGAGGGGATACAGAAACACTTATCATGCAAATTGATTGCGAAAGAAAGCTGGGGTAGCAATACTTTTATCAGACAAAACAGACTTTAAAACAAAGACTGTAATAAGAGACAAAGAAGGATACTACATAATCATAAAGGGGAAAATCCAATAAGAAGATACAACAATTGTAAATATTTATGCACCCAACATGGGAGCACCTATATACATAAAACAGTTAATAACGAACATGAAGAAACAAATCAATATTGATACAATATTAGGGGATATTTAACTCTGCATTTGCATCAATGGACAGATCATAGAAACAGAAAACAAACACGGAAACAGTGGCTTTGAATGACACATTGGACCAGATGGATTTAAAAGATATATTCAGAATATTCCAACCTAAAACAAAAGAACACATTCTTTTCAAGTGTACATGGAACATTCTCCAGATAGATCACATATTAGGCCAAAAACCAAGTCTCAAGAAATTAAAAAAGATTGAAGTCATATCATGCATCTTTTATAACCACAATGCTATGAAACCAGAAATCAACTACAAGAAAAAATCTGGAAAGAGCACAGATACAAGGAGGTTAATTATCATGCTATTAAACAATGAATGGATCAACTATGAAATCAAAAAAGAAATAAAAAATTAGATGGAGAACGATGGAAATAAAAACATAACGATACACAATCTTTGGGATGCAGCAAAAGCAGTTCTAAGAGGGAAATTTATAGTAATACAGTCCTATCTCAAAAAGCAAGAAAAATCTCAAATAAAAAACCTAACCTTATACCCAAACGGGTTAGAGAAAGAACAACACACTAAACCCAAAACAAACAGAAGGAAGGAAATAATAAAGATTACAGTAAAAATAAATAATGTAGAAACTAAAAAAAAAAACAAAGAACAGATCAATGAAACAAGAAGTTGGTTCTTTGAAGAGATCAAAGAATTGATAAAACTCTAGCCAAAATCATCAAAAAAGAGAGAGAAAAAAAGGGTGAGAGGACTCAAACAAAACCATAAATGAAAGAGGAGAAATAACAACCAACACCACAGAAATACAAACAACTTAAGAGAATATTATGAAAAACTGTATGTCAACACACTGGACAACCAAGAAGAAATGGATAAATGCCTAGACATATTACCTACCAGAACTAAGTAAGGAAGAAATAGAAAATTTGAACAAATCTATTACCAGCAATGTAATTGAATCAGTAATAAAAAAACTCCCAATAAACAAAAGACCAGGACCACATGGCTTCACCACTGAATTCTACCAAACATTAATGGAAGAGTTAATATCTATTCTTCTCAAATGCTTCCAAGAAATATAAGAGGAAAGAAAACTTCCATATTCTTTCTACGAGGGTAGCATTACCCTCATACCAAAACCAGATAAAGACACAATAAAAAAAGAGAACTACAGTCCAATATCTCCGATGAACATACATGCAAAAATCCTCAACAAAATACTGGCAAACTGCATCCAACAAAATTCATTCACCACTGTCTAGTGGGATTTAATCTTGGGATGAAGGGTGGTTAATTATTGACGAATCAATGTAATACATCACATAAATAAGAGAAAGGATATGAACCTTTCAATATCTGCAGAAAAAGCATTTGACAAAGAGCAATTCATGATAAAAACTCTTAACAAAGTAGGGGTAGAGGGAACATACTTCAACATAATAAAGGCCTGATATGAAGCACCCGCAGTCAACGTCATCCTAAATGGGGAAAAACTGAGAGCTTTTCCCCTAATATTAAGAACAAGAAAAGGATGTCTACTCTCACTGCTTTTATTTAACATGGTACTCAAAGTCCTAGCCACAGCAATCACACAGCAAAAAGAAAAGTCATTCAAATTGGTAAGGAAGAAGTAAAACTTTTGCTATTTGCAGAAGACATCATACTCTAGATGGAAAACCCAAACAATCAATCAAAAAACTTCTAGAATTGATAAATGAATTCAGTAAATTCATAGGATATAAAATCAATGTACAGAAATCTGTTGCATTTCTGTGCACCAATAGCAAAGTAATAGAGAGTGAAATTAAGAAAACAATCCCATTTACAATTGCATGGAAAATAATGAGATACCTAGGAATAAACCTAACCAAAGAGGTGAAAGACCTGTACTCTGAAAACTATAAAGCACTGATGAAAGAAATTCAATATGATGCGAAGAAATGGAAAGATAGTCCATGCTCATTGTATCGGAAGAACTGATATTGTTAAAATGTCTATACTACCCAAAGCAAACTACAGATTTAATGCAATCCCATCAAAATGCCAACAGCATTTTCCACAAAACTACAACAATCTTAAAATTTGTATGGAACCACAAAAGACTCCAGATAGCCAAAGCAACCTTAAAAAAGAAAGCAAAGCTGGAGGCATCACAATTCTGGACTTCAAGTTATATTACAAAGCTGTAGTGATCAAAACAGTATTGGCACTGGCACAAAAACAGACACATAGAACAATGGAACAGAATAATACCCCAGAAATAAACCCACAATTATATGATCAATGAATCTTCAACAAAGCAGAAAAGAATGTGTAATGGAAAAAAGCCTCTACAACAAATGGTGTTGGGAAAACCGGACAGCACTATGTAAAAGAATGAAACGGACCACTTTCTTAAACCACACACAGAAATAAACTGAAAATGGATTAAGAAGCTAAATGTGAGATCTGACTCCATAAAGCCCTGGAAGAGCACATAGGCAATAGTTTCTCTGACACTGGCTACAGCAACATCTGTCTAGATATGTCTCCTGAAGCAATAAAAGCAAAAATAGACTATTGGAACTACATCAAATCAAAAAGGTTCTGCACAGCAAAGAAACAACCAAGAAAACTAAACGACAACCTACAGAATGGGCAAGATATTTGCAACTGACATTTCTAATAAATGGCTAGTATCTAAAATATATTAAGAATTTATAAAACTCAACACCTCCCAAAATAATCCAATTAAAAAATGGGATAACTGAGTCCTATATTGATCATAAAGGACCTTTTAACAGCTACTAAAACTAACGTTCCTTAGAACACACTTTAGAAAACTCTGCTATGTATCAATTTATGTGATTCTTCAGATCAAGAACTAAGATTTTTCCTTGATAAATAAGTACGTGCCATGTATATAACTGTATAGAACACTGTGCTCACCGAGTTTTCCTTGTACCTCTCCAATCATACTTTCTATGACTCATTTTCATCCTATTATTTATTAGTGTTGGTACCTCCCACAGATCAGCACTTAGAATTGTCTTCTTTCACTAAGGTCCTTTTCTCAGCAATCTTGACTCATTCTTAAAACTTCATCTGCCATATCTGCAAAAAATTTTCCAAGTATTTATATAGCTCTGACCTTTTTCCCAAGTTTCAACTCAACATTTTCACTTCCCTGCAGGACATTTCCACTCCATTTAGCCTTTATCATCTGTCTCTGAACTTTGTCATACATTCTCCATCTCTATAAGCAACACCAGTATTTCCCTACTTACTTAAGTTTTGGCCTGTACCTTGTCTTTGACTCCTCCATGCCTTTCACTGCTGTAGATAGGGCCTTCACTGCTGCTTTATGTTTAGTATTTTAGAACATTTTATAGTGACATCCTGAGACTTATATGAGGTCTATAACTGCTCATCATACAAAAGAGGAAACTGAGGCACAGAGGCATGACCAGTGACCCAGCTGGCACATGCAAGAGTTGGAATTCAAACCCAAATCTCTCTGATTCTGGAATTTGGGCTCCTGAACACAATGCTCTCTTGACTAGACAAGAGGGCCACAGAAGAATTCTGTTCTTGGGTAAACTCCCATGCTCACCCATGGATTGAGCCCAAGATAAGATACTTTCTTACCATCAGGGAAATGCAAATCAAAACTCCAACGAGATATCACCTCATACCTGTCAGAATGGCTAAAATAAAAAATTCAAGAAACGAGTTTTGGAGAGGATATGGAGATAAAGAGAACCCTTGTGCACTGTTGGTAGGAATGCTAACTGATGCAGCCACTGTGGAAAATGGCATGGAGTTTCCTCAAAAAATTAAATATAGAATTACCATATGATCCACTAATTCTACTACTGGGTATTTACCCAAAGAATACAAAAAACACTAAATCAAAAAGATACGTGCACTCCTTTGTTTATTGCACCATTATTTACAATAGCCAAGATAAGGAAGCAGCCCAAGCGCCCATCGATAGATGAATGGATAAAGAAGATGCTGTGTATATATTACTGAGACATAAAAACAAATGAAGTCTTCCATTTGCAATGACATGGATGGAACTAGAGGGTACAATGCTGAGTAAAATAATTCGGTCAAAGAAAGTCAAATACCATATGCTTTCACTCATATATGGAATTTAAGAAATAAAACAAATGAGCAAAGAAAAAAGAGACAAACCAAAAAGCAGACTCAACTACAGAGAACAAACTGGTGGTTAACAGAGGGGAGGTGAGTTGGGGGATGAGTGAGATTGGGGATGGGGATTAAGAGTACACTTATCATGATGAGCACTGGGTAACATACAGATTGTTGAATCACTATATTGTACACCTGAAACTAATATAACATTCTATGTTAACTATACCAGCATTTTAAAAAAAGATACTTTCTTGCACCAAATTGCCATTACACATAAATATATATAAAACCTACTGTAACAAATTTAATATATCAAAAATTTAGATTTACAAAACAGATCCTCGGTACATTTATTTGGTTTTTAAAATAACTTTATAAAAGAAAAATATTCTCTTACCTAGTATTAATATATTTATGCTTCATTTTTATTAATTTTAGCTAGAGGAGATATTCTGCATAGGTCAGGATATGCTTTTAACATTTCAGCAAGATTCTAAGTATATCATTTATGAAATTTTTCTAAGACACCCACTTTCATTCATGAGAGAGAAGTCCAAAAGCGATCACTTTGGATAGGCCATGAACTCTTATTAGCTTAATGAGTTTTCCTTGAAATGATACACTTTGAGTCTCATGATGTATATAAATATAGACCCATCACATGTACTTGAAAATATTAGTCCCAAATTAAACTCTGAATCCCTAATTTAAAACGGTACCATATGATTTTACAGTGGGAACAGTTTAATAGTATTTTTTTTTAAATTCATTCTAGCATATTATATGTGAGACATATGTAGTCAATTGCTAAACCACTTTTTTTTCCAATGTACAAATGAAAGAATAAGATTTATGCCCTAAGTTCTGATTCTATAAACCAAAGTTCATTACAGATTGCCATGTTAGGTCACATGGTAGAAAAATATTTATGAATGCTTTATATCAGTGAAAATCAAAAATAAAATTCACATGTAGTACCATTAAAAAACATTATTTTGACCTAATTTATGAATAACTTTAGTAACAATTTTTTTAAGTTAAATTCTTAACTGCGTCATTGATCAGTGAAAGTTCAGCAAGAGTAGTATTGTTGGTCTACATCAGATTAGATATAATTTATCTATAATAGTATCTCCCAAAGTATGTACTTTGAAACACTACATTATATTGTTGAAAGGTTCAGAAAACATTGCAAACTTGATTCCTCTCTTGGAGATTGGCATTGTACACACTCCTGGCGGTTCTGCAGTTTAAAAATTTTTTTTAGCTTATTTAATCCATCATTTCTCAAGTTTATCAATATCTTGGTATGATTAGGGTCACTGGAAATAAGAATTGGAAAACCTTGATCTATGATGATAGGAAGCAGGGAATTAAAACAAGTAGATGATACCAAAATAATTGTATTGGATTCTGGAATAAACATGATTTTATCAGATTTTCTTCTAGAATGCTATTTTTTAAAAGGATACATTGAAAAGATAACTGTCTCTAGGCAAAGCAACTAGACTAAAAGCAAAGAGGAGCATGCTGGGTACCAAGAAAAAGACATGGGATACTCAAGGTTTGCTTAGGTTTTATACAAAGTATGTTAGACACTGGTATAAAATGAGAACTGGCCATGCATATTTAATCCTTCTCTAAGATCACCTTTAAAGCATAAAGAAAGAAAAGAACAAGTGGCTCATTTATTAAAATGCTGACATCTAGCATACTCACACTGCCCATTCAAGCTTCTCATTCTTAATAGAGTTGTACAGAGCCTGTAAAGAGAGAAAACAAGATGGAATTATTCTTTTCATTCTGTTCAATATTTTTAATTCAGCAAACGACCACAGCCAAAAGGCTTGACTGAGTCAGCAAGCAACTCCTAAGCCCCTTCTTGGTCACCCTGTTGGCTCTGAAAGATAAGGAATACACAGGTGAGGCAAAAAGCACAGGGTAAGCAGCTTTTTGTGAAACAGATTTTGCACAAAGTAAAAAATGGCTTTTATAAATAAGACACACAACACTGTATTACATTTTACCATGGTAAAATATTAGAATATGATTAAAATTAGACCATGTACTCTATTTTTCTTATTCAAAACACAGTCTTATAGTTTCACTAGTTTGGATACTGAAGTATGCATGCCTTTTTCATTGATGTAATAAATTTAACTGTTTTCAAAACATTTTAATGAGCAAGATACATGCGAGGGGGACTGAACCTATGTTATGGAAAACCATCTTAGAATAATTTCACAGTTTCTTTATCAATGACTTATGCAATTTTTATCAGTCTAACTTCATAATTGTGCTTTACAGTTAGTGAGTGTTACCCTGGTGTGCGTGAGGTGGTGGAGTAGAAAGACAGAAAACTTCTTTAGACCTTTGATAACAATAATGACAGTCAGCCTGATTCTCTCTGATTCTCCCAGATAAGATCCTTGTAATCAAGTTGTTCCACTATGACAACCACCCAAAAAATGCTGCTCCACATCTGTGCTTTCTTAATTTTGAGTAAGACGGAAAAGAAAAAAAATCTCTAAGCTATAACAGTTATAACCACAAGCTATATCTCTAAGCTATAAAAGCTATAACCACAATAAATTATGCTGAAGAAAAGGATATGTGCATCATAACATTATAATGATGTTGGAATGTTTTTCTTCAAAGGAGAACTTGGACCAACTCGACTCACCAAAGATTCAGTACAAATATATTTAGGTTACAGATTTTACATTACTTAAGATTTAATTCATATATCCTTAGCCAGTATTTTCACAAACTCTGTGGGAATTTTACAGGGTGGCTACAACAGTCAGTTTAAATACTGGATAATTATGAAGCTAATAAAAATTAGGAGGCATTTCATCATTAACAGGACATGATAAAATGTGTCCTCAAATATAAAAACTGATAGAACATCAAATTAAAATAAAGGGTAAATTGAGGCACAAAGACCATGCTGTAAATTAGATGTGCTTTTTGAGGAACTCAAATTTACTGAAGAACTACAACAACCTATTGTTTAAATGTCTCATGACGCTGCACTTATTTAGAAGTGCAGAGAGAGGAGACGTCTAACTCAAGCCTCAGCAGACTCTTGCTGGATAAATGCCTTTTTAATGGGCTCCATTACTTGTCATTTTGAACTCACAAGTAATAGTGAGCTGAGAAACTGCAACTGAAAAGAGACAGATCATTACAGGTTCTTTATGTACTATCATACTCAAATTCACCTAGAGTGATTGAACAATGTAGTAAAGATTAAAAAAATCTATTCATAAAGGTAGATACTTGACAATGATATCTAAGCATCTAAAAATTTTCTAATACATTCAATTCTGTCCTGGAACAAGTTTTTCAAATTTTTTGCTCACGAGAATATTTTTCTTAATAAGGTACTGAGTTCCAAAACAGAAAATTCTTGTTCAGCTGCATATCATGCAACAAAAGTATTATGTAAAATTCAACAAACTTGCCATATTGTAGTCCTCTCCCAGTGTATATATTATAACATGACAAATCTAAAAAGTGGATGTTATCCTTATCCTTTTCAACTGCAAAATTACAAAGGGATTTTCTTGAATCTTTCTGGTGCTTTATAATGACACATTATTTTTCTTAAAAAAAGGAAAATATGTTTTGCATCTAACACTTATATCTCCTCCATCACAACTTCCTGTCCTTTTACCTACTTAGCTTAGTTCAGAATTGCTTCCTCTTTAGCCCCATAGTCATCCTTTCCATTCTTGTGCAGCCTAGACCCCATGCTCTATCACATCAACTGGTCTTCTTCTTAGTAATATCTTTAAATTATTTGTCCCACTGCCTCTCTGCTGTACCTAAAAAAGAAACATTGAAACTCTTAACCAATCCTACTCTGACTTCTCCACATTTATATCCCCTACATTAGTTAAGGTTTCTTTAGTTTCAAATACAAATACCTAAACTAGCTACCTTATGCATAAGGGGGACCTGATAGTTTATGTAGCCAAATCATAAAAAGACATGGATGGAGCTG
This sequence comes from Ursus maritimus, assembly GCF_017311325.1. Lineage (NCBI taxonomy): Eukaryota > Metazoa > Chordata > Mammalia > Carnivora > Ursidae > Ursus > Ursus maritimus. The sequence goes on from NW_024425341.1 coordinate 381,277, forward strand.
GCCTCAGGGACACACGCACTTAAAACTCTCCCCCTCTCTTCTCAACTATTCTCTTTCCACCCTAAACATTTCCACTCCTTGTTTCTTTACTACACAAGAAACATGTCTACAACAAGCAACACCCATTTACATCCTTTCTGTCTTTTAACAAGATAAAACAGTTTTCCTCCTAACTCCAATTTGAAAAGATTCTAACTGGTGTGGTTTAGATCACCTGTACTCCCCACGGACTAATCCATGTGGCTGGAAGATGAGGTATAATGACTGGGCCCAGCCCTGAAGTCAAGGAGGTTGGGTTATGTATCAAAGAAGGGGTAGCACTGACCCAGCCACTAGTGTAATCCTCCTGACCTTCACAGCCTCCTCCATTTGCATGTGACTATTTCAGCACTAATAGTGAAAACTAAACAAGAGCACAAATTAATGCCATTAATATTCACCATCTCAAACTTCAGGAGAGACTTCATTCATGAGCCTCCTTTAACTTTTTGCCATCTTCCCTAAAATGTATCTGCAACAGCATTTATTTTTTCTGCCTTTCTGATGGTAAGGGAAGGGATATCCCACCTCTACAAGGCTAAACCTCTAAAACTGGTCCTGATATCTTCCCTTTCTGTGGTAACATCTCCTCCTTTATTAGCTCCTTTCTATTAGCTTTCAAACATGTGCAAGTCTCTCCAAACCCCACTTCTGCAATTTAGTTACCACCATTTGTTCCTCAGCCCCTATTTTAGCCAAATTTCTGAGAGAACTTTCTGCAATTCATACCTCCACTTAATGTCTTCTCTTCAACTCAGGCAATCTTGCTTTCATTCCTCTTCCTCCATTAAAAACTGATCACAATAAATGCATCTGCTTCTTTCATGCTAAATTCAAGGCCACTTTTCAGTGTTCCTGCATCACTTCGCCTGTCAGCAGCACTGAATACTCTCAAATATTCCCTTCCTTATTTTCTGTGACACAATACAGTCTCCTGAATTTTCTTCTAACTCTTTGGATAATCCCCATGACTCACATTTTCCTCATCTTATCACTTAAATGTGGGTGAGCCTAAGGGTTTATCTTCAGCCTGTGTGAACTCTTGTAAACATTAGCTCCATATGTCAGATGCACTTGGATGTTTCCACAGCACCACAAAACTCAGTAAAGAGGAACTAAGGCATGAAGACCTAAAAGTGAAAATGTACTCTCAATCTTAGTTAACTGTATTGGTATAAAGTATTTAACTTTTTGAGTGTGAACACACTATACATAAAGCCCAAGGAAAGGTAGTTTACAATAATATAAAATATATCCAAGTCAGAATCCTAAGACCGTCAGAATTTTTCTATCAACTATTTCATCCAAAATACTATTATATTCCTATCATACAAGCAAGAAAGTTTCAAGTTGAAATCATATTTGTATCTGCTCAGCAATGGCATAGGGACAAGCCTTTTGGTAATAATACTGTTTTCAGGACAAATTGTAAAAACTCTCTGATTTCCACTCAAGAAACAACAAAATGGAATTTCACAGCTGACAGTAGCCTTAGAGATCATAAAACAAATTCTTCCTTTTATAGATTAAAGAAAATGAAATCCAATGTTAATTAACTTCTCTCAAGGTCCAATAGCTGTTTTTCACAAACTCTGACTCAGAAATCACATTTCTTAGAAATAAATTGACTATATTCATTCAACTAACTACATTTTCCCTTATCAGCTAACTAAAACTAATTACATTCTCTCCTAAGACCAAACTTTACAGCACCGTAAATCCCTGGCTTGCCAAGACCCATGTGAAAAGGCAACAAGGCTTGTGCCTCCCTTAGGATACATTGAATAGTGGTGGTCACTGTAATATTCTAAAGAATGAGCTTTCAACAAAAGTCACTGTTGCTAGGACACATGTTTGAAATGCCGTTGTTGGTGACCATGACTGGTTTTGCCACACTAATCCTATAGTCTCAGTCCACTTACCACTAAAGGTATCTGCCATATAAATGGCTGAAACTGGAGATGTAGTCCATAGCTCAGGAAAATAATTCATCCCTAGCTATGTGAGGGGTTATTTGACCTAGCTCCAAGACAGCAAGGTTTGTGGGCAAACACATTGTCATGAAAGGCTGTTATATCCCATTGGCCACAGATTGATAGTTGGGGGATAAATCAACCTTATTGGGTCACAGTATCCCATATATATTATATGCAGTGAGGTGATAACCAGTTGTGGTGGGCTAAATAATGGACCCTCAGATGACGTCTAGGTCCTAATCCCTGGAACCTGTAAACATTTCTGTATATAGCAAAAGATTGCAAATTTAAGTTAATGATCTTGAAATGGGGAGGGTATCTGGGCTGGACGATGAAAGAGGGAGATTTAAGAAAGACAGAAGAGAAGGCAATGTGAGGATAGACACAGAAATTGGATACAGACTCAAGTGAAGGAATGCCAGCAACCACCATAAGTTGGAAGAGGTGGGGATTCTCTCCTAGATGCTCCAAAGGGAGTGCAGCATGTTGACACCTTGATTTCAGACTTCAGAAATACTCAGAAATATTTCAGAAATATTTCCAGAGTTGGTCCCTAGGTAAAACATAATCTTTTACCATAGTGGTCACCAAAATCAGTCAAGGAATTTTTTTAAAATATTGATTATTGAGCCCCATCTGAGATCTACTGAACCAGATTCCCAGTTGAGTAAATATATGAATATTTCTAAATGCTCTACTCCTGAGACTTACATGAACCCTTTGCTAAAAACCACTGCTTTGCAAGTTTACCAATCATTTCTTCATTTTTTTTTTTAAGATTTCATGTAATTATTTGTCAGAGAGCGAGAGAGAGTGCGTGAGTGCACAAGCAGGGGGAGCTCCTGGCTTAGCAAGGATCCCAGGACCATGAACTGAGCAGAAGGCAGACACTTAACTGACTGAGACACCCAGGTGTACCTACCATTATTTCTTTCTTTTCTTTTTTTTTTAAATTTATTTTTATCTTTTTATTTTTTTATTTTTATTTTTTAAGATTTTATTTATTTATTTATTTGACAGAGAGAGAGACAGCCAGTGAGAGAAGGAACACAGGCAGGGGGAGCAGGAGAGGAAGAAGCAGGCTCCCAGTGGATGAGCCTGATGTGGGGCTTGATCCCAGGACTCCGAGCCAAAAGCAGACACTTAACAACTGAGCCACCCAGGCGCCCCTTATTATTTTTTTTTTGATGTAAAGTTCGATGATTCATTAGTTGCGTATAACACCCAGTGCACCATGCAATACGTGCCCTCCTTACTACCCATCACCAGCCTATCCCATTCCCCCAACTCCCTCCCCTCTGAAGCCCTCAGTTTGTTTCTGAGTCCATAGTCTCTATGGCTCATTCCCTCTTCTGATTACCCCCCCTTCTTTATCCCTTTCTTCTCCTACCAATCTTCCTAGTTCTTATGTTCCATAGATGAGAGAAACCATATGATAATTGTCTTTCTCTGCTTGACTTATTTCACTTAGCATTATCTCCTCCAGTGCCGTCCATGTTGCAGCAAATGTTGAGAAATCGTTCTTTTTGATAGCTAAGCAATATTCCATTGTATATATGGACCACAACTTCTTAATCCAGTCATCTGTTGAAGGGCATCTCGGCTCCTTCCATGATTTATCAACTGTGGACAGAGCTGCTATGAACATTGGGGTGCATATGGCCCTTCTCTTCACTACGTCTGTATCTTTGGGGTAAATACCCAGTAGTGCAATGGCTGGATCATAGCGTAGCTCAATTTTTAACTTTTTAAGGGACCTCCACACTGTTTTCCAGAGTGGCTGTACCAACTTGCATTCCCACCAACAATGTAGGAAGGATCCCCTTTCTCCACATCCTCTCCAACAATTGTTGTTTCTTGCCTTGTCAATTTTTGCCATTCTAACTGGAGTAAGGTGGTATCTTAGTGTGGTTTTGATTTGAAATTCCCTGATGGCTAATGATTTTGAACATTTTTTCATGTGGGGTGCCCACTCTTGCCATTATTATTCAACATAGTACTAGAAGTCCTTGCAACAGCAATCAGACAACAAAAAGGGATAAAAGGTATCCAAATCGGCAAAGAAGAAGTCAAACTGTCTCTCTTCGCAGATGACATGGTACTCTATATGGAAAACTCAAAAGAATCCACTCCCAAACTACAAGAAGTTATAGAGCAATTCGGTAATGTGGCAGGATACAAAATCAATGCTCAGAAATCAGTTGCATTTCTCTACACGAACAACGAGACTGAAGAAAGAGAAATTAGGGAATCCATCCCATTTACAATAGCACCACAAATCGTACGTTATCTTGGAATTCACTTAACCAGAGACGTAAAGGACCTATATTCTAGAAACTACAAATCACTCTTGAAAGACATTGAAGAAGACACAAAAAGACGGAAAAATATTCCATGCTCATGGATCAGAAGAATTAACATGGTTAAAATGTCCATGCTACCCAGAGCAATCTACACTTTCAATGCTATCCCAATCAAAATACCAATGACATTTTTCAAGGAACTGGAACAAACAGCCCTTAAATTTGTGTGGAACCAGAAAAGGCCCCAAATCGCCAAGGAATTGTTGAAAAGGAAAAACAAAGCTGGGGGCATCACATTGCTGGATTTCAAGCTGTACTACAAAGCTGTGATCACCAAGACAGCATGGTACTGGCACAAAAACAGACACATAGACCAATGGAACAGAATAGAGAACCCAGAAATGGACCCTCGGCTCTTTGGGCAACTAATCTTTGATAAAGCAGGAAAAAACATCCAGTGGAAAAAAGGCAGTCTCTTCAATACATGGTGCTGGGGAAATTGGACAGCTACATGCAAAAGAATGAAAGTTGACCACTCTCTCACACCATACACAAAGGAAAACTCCAAATGGATGAAAGACCTCGATGTGAGACAGGAATCCATCAAAATCCTAGAGGAGAATATAGGCTGCAACCTCTACAACATCGGCCACAGCAACCTTTTTCATGACACATCTCCAAAGGCAAGAGAAACAAAAGATAAAATGAACTTGTGGGACTTCATCAAGATAAAAAGCTACCAATTATTTCTTTAAATGATATTCCTGCAACTTAACGCAGGAGCTAGACAACAATCAAATGCCTCCACTGAGACTAAACAGGACAGAATGATTCTTCAAATTTGAAGCTCATTAAATTTTAAGAATGAGAAAGCAAAAGTAAATTGCTTAAATTACAGAGATCAAGGTATCTTGGTCTAAATTTACTTTTAAGTCTTTGTTCCTAACTTTTGATTGCTTCTCATTGAGATGATAAAATGCCATTTTATTCAAGGCTCAACACCATCACTGACAGCCCACTGGTGGTTCTCTGACGTTTTCCCCATTACCATCCATTGTTGAGTTTCTCTCTCTGTCTCTCTCTCTCTCTCTTTCCTTCCCCCCCCCCCCGCCCCAGAGAGGCACATTCTGCAATCTATGATTTTCATGTATTTTAGTTCAATCGTCTCTAAACTCCAATAATTTTTTTCCTATGTGTTCTTTCAATTATTATAAAAAGTACAAAGAATAAATGGGATAGCTTCCAATTTCCTTTAGTGAGACAGGCAGTGACCACAATGAAATTTGTACCCAGGAAGAATTATGACAGCATTAACACCAGGGCTATCTACTCCAAGTACAATGCTGCTTCATGCAGATATTCAGATCAAGCAGACTTTTAAGTGTAAAATTAAATATGCACTACTCTGGAAGTTGTTATCAAAGAAAGACTATGTTTGAAAAAGACATTATTTATGGGGCGCCTGGGTGGCTCAGTTGTTAAGCGTCTGCCTTCGGCCCAGGGCGTGATCCCTGAGTCCTAGGATCGAGTCCCACATCAGGCTCCTCCACTGGGATCCTGCTTCTTCCTCTCCCCCACCCCTGCTTGTGTTCCTTCTCTCGCTGGCTGCCTCTCTGTCAAATAAATAAATAAAATCTTAAAAAGAAAAAAGACATTATTTAAAAACTAATGATAAAACTAGTATCCAAATGAATTTTCAATTGTTTAGAGAAACTCAAAATATGTTAAAGCAATGGCGTTCTATTTTTATTTTCTTCTCTGTGCCTTAAAATAATATTGAAAAATTGCATTACTCTCCCCCCCATTAGAGGCTTCCATAAAATCAGTATTTAGAATAGATGTTTTGTTTTCCCCTTCTATTTCTGGAGGATTTCTCATGTATGCAATATACCAAATAAGATTATGAGTGAGAGCTAACCCCTCCTCCTTTTTTTAAATGGCAGAAGGCAATTGTCAAGTAGAGGTAAAAAAGAATTAATAGCCTGAAGCTTTGACCACAGGGCATTCATACAGTAGATCCATTTTAGGGAGAAGTACTAAAGATGAGTTTCTCAGAATTGATTCCCTTTAAGCCACCTGTGTTCCCAAACCCACTAGACAGTTTTCATGTACCCAAGTTTAAAGAGCACTACATTGAAGAACATGTATTCACAAGCAACAACATAAACATACATCTCTAGTGCTCACTCAGGGTGACAGAAGCATGCTCAATATAAAGTAATTTATTTTGAGTTCTTTTTTTCCACATCTATAGTCAGATCTATTGGATCCAGCCACCATGTAAGCAGAATCAAAATCTATGCCTTGGACAATTAACTTGAACCTTCTGTTGTGGTGCACTTACAAACCCAGCCAGCAATGGCAGAAATATCCAACCATTAACTGTCTGACTCAACTGAGTAGACGTACCAGCAAAAACCCATAACAGACATTAGAAAACTGATGTAAAAATGATTTTGTTATTGAAAAGGAACCTGAGGAATAGTTAATATGTATAATTCATCACATAATAAACATTTTTGAGAACATTCTATTGGCTGGAGTGGCATTATGTTAGGTACAGATAAAATACACTCTGCCTTCAGGGGCCTCTTATGTGAGAGTGACAAAATGTGACACTAAACCTGATTGAACCTTACCTAATGGATAATTAGTCAGCTAACAGAGTTAACTAACTTTGCTTTCTATTTACAATGTGCAAGATGCTTTTACACACACAGTATCTAATATCTGATGTTATATTAAATGTATTTTCTTTAGAGAAAAGTTTCACAGAAGGAAAACAGTTTCTGGATTTAAGAATTTAAAGTGTGGGGGGTGAGCATCTAACTGACATGGACTTTTTTAAGATTTTACTTATTTATTTGACAGAGAGAGAGAGAGAGATATTTGATTCTCTAAGGGGGAGGAGGGGAACATGGGGCTTGCGTGATTACCTGTTGTCAAACGTATCTTTGTGAGCTAAAATAGAAACCACCATTCCTTCGTTATTACTGAAGGGAAAAGAAATGTAGCCAATATTATTTATTACCTTTATTATAACATGCTAATATATCAGAAAAAAATTTTAAGTAACTTTTTAAAACTACTTTTTATAACTACCAATGATATTTTTCTATAATAGTATAATATATAGTATAAGTAATTATACAAAATAGTTTCCTTCTTCACTACTAGAAGACTATAATTCCTATTGTAACGTCAATAGTAGACTATAACAGTTGTAACACTTGTAACAAATAGTATAAACAAATTTCTTAAAACTGTTCACTCATTCATTCATCTATTCAGTCAATAAGTATTAACGGAGTCTCTACTACCTATCAGGCTGTCAGGTATTGATATAGGCACTAAAAGTTCAGTGGTGAAAAACACAGGCAAAGAACTTAGATTTAGTGGGGGTGGAAACAGACAATAAAGCAATAAGAAAACAGACAAACACATCAAGATGATTCTGTCATTTTCTGGTAGACTTCCAGATAATTATCATAAGGTATATAATATAAGGTAACTTAAAAGACTAGCTTTCAACTGGATGGACGAGAAAACCTCTATGCAAGGAATTTAATATGAGTGACACAAAGATAAAGGGAAGGTTGGTAAGCAGCTCCTTGGCGTAACAGCATAGTGGGTCTGAAAGTCTGTGGTAAGGGCAAATGGGTAGACAGGTCACAGAGGGCTTTTTGACCAGAAAACAAGCAACTTCTGTGTGTGTTGGGCAACCATGGAGGAGAAACCTGCTCTAGTTCATGTTCTTACAGTTCACCCTGGTTTCTGTGTGGAGAAAGAACTAGAAGAGAGCAAGGGAAGTGGCAGAAAGACTGGTGGTGTCTGGGTAGAGATGATGTGACCTGGACTGAGGTAATGGCAGTGGCAGATTTGGGATGTATCAGGCTATCTTCCTAAATTATGGGAGAAGGGTGGCCCATTTTTGCATGCCTTAAGCACAAATAAAAAATTGGATAAGACAGTTTTAACAATAGCAGCAGAGATATATTGTCACCCATTAGTATTTAAAGTTATTTAAGCTAAAAATGAAGTAGATATATTAGAATATATTGTTAAAAGAAAAAAGGTGCAAAACAGTGCATATGTGTGTATATATAAATATAAATATATGCTTACACAGAACATTTCTGAAATACAGAAGAAACCATTGACAGTGACTGCCTTTGGAGAGGATGATTGGGGAAATGGGGTGAGAGAGCATTTTCAATGTGTAATCTTCTGTGTTATTCAAATGTTTACCATACTACGTATGCATTACTTCAACTGAAAAACTAGATGATACTCAATTTTAAACTTCTTGCACATGTAATCAAGTCTTCAGCCTCTCTTTAGTCTCCACAATGCCTCATAAATTGTCTCGACCACAGCAAGTGTTTTAAAAAAAAACTGTTGAGAAGACAAAGACCTCAATAATGATAATTTTAATACAACGATTATGATGGGAAGTAGCAAACGTAGAAAAAAGAACAATGGACTAGAAATCAGTGTACTCATATCAAACCTGCCTCTTGAATCAGTTGTTATGACTTTAGGCCACTAACACTAAACCTCTGCTTTCTTCATCTGTAAAGATAGTATAACAACACCTACCTCACCGAATTGTGAAGATGATATGAAACCATTTGTACTCTGGTTAAGTGACACAGAAATAAAAAATACTACTTTTGTTACATGCAGTCTACTCCTGTCCTCCTCAGATTTTATAGAACACTTGAATTTAGATATCCAGACTCTATTCATTCCATGCCCCTTAGCCAAGCAATACCCCACGGCAAACATATGCTGGGCATTGGGAGAATCACTTATTTTGAATCAAACTGGCAGTTTGGCATCATGGACAAATTGTGCCAACAAACTAACATTTACTGAGTAGTTAACAAGTGCCAAGACCTATTACTAGGGTTGTACATGAACTACACATTTACTCCTTATACCACCACCCACGGGGATTATTCCCATTTTACAGAGAAGGAAAATAGAGTGCAGAGAGGTGAAGTAAACTGCTGCTAAGTGGCAGATCTCAAAATGGAATCATAGGCAGTTTGACTCTAAAGCCTCGACAATTTTTTCCTTGACCTCTGATTTCCTTAAAAAATATAGGCATTCACTTCCTATTCCCACCTCTGTGTATACTAACTAGCCTGGGCTATATAATTCCTCCTCCCCAAATTTTAAAAGACCAAGTACAAAGCCTCTGACCACTCAGACTAGCAGACTCTTCACTCAAGGATCTTAGAATCTGGCACAGAACTCCAACTAGATGTCTAACAACATTTTAGGGCTAGAGCCCTATCTGTTTTAGGATGCCAGGCTAGATGTCTGAAAACTGAAAGAAGGCCTTCCATATATGTCACATTTATTGAGTGCTACTATGTGCTGGACTCTGAACTTAACACTTATGTACATTATTTAACTTAACCTTCTGCAAGTATAATTTACTCCATTGATCTCAAAGCTGGGAATAAGGCAGATTGTTACTTGCTGAATGCCGTAGGTTGTCAGATCAAATGCAAGATGCCCAGTTAAATGTGAAATTCAGATAAACAATGAATGACTTTTTTTGGCATAAATATGTCTAAATAATTTATCTGAAATTCACATTTAGCTAGGTTTTCTGTATAGTTATTGGCTAAATCAGGCAATCTTATCCCGTTGACAGAGTTATTAGGAAGTGGCAAAACTGGGACTCAAACATAGGACTATCTGACTCCAGAACCCATGTTTTTATTCACTGCTTCATACTTTCTTCTTTGTCCTTCCCCAAATGAGCTTGCCATAACCTGTCAAATGACACTCTTAAGAAGAGGATATGTATCCTGGGTAGAAGAGGTACTCTCATTAAGTGAGATTCTTATGAAAGATGGAAAGACTGCAACAGATATTTTATTTTTTCTTTTTTTTTATAATAATATTTTTTATTATATTATGTTAGTCACCATACAGTACCTCCCTGGTTTTTGATGTAAAGTTCGATGATTCATTAGTTGCGTATAACACCCAGTGCACCATGCAATACGTGCCCTCCTTACTACCCATCACCGGTCTATCCCATTCCCCCACCCCCCTCCCCTCTGAAGCCCTCAGTTTGTTTCTCATAGTCCATAGTCTCTCATGCTTCATTCCCCCTTCGATTACCCCCCCTTCTTTATCCCTTTCTTCCCCTACCGATCTTCCTAGTTCTTATGTTCCATAGATGAGAGAAATCATATGATAATTGTCTTTCTCTGCTTGACTTATTTCACTTAGCATTATGTCCTCCAGTCCCGTCCATGTTGCAGCATGTGTTGAGAACTCGTTCTTTCTGATAGCTGAGTAATATTCCATTCTATATACGGACCACAACTTCTTAATCCAGTCATCTGTTGAAGGGCATCTCGCCTCCTTCCACGATTTAGCTATTGTGGACAGAGCTGCTATGAACATTGGGGTGCATATGTCCCTTCTCTTCACTACGTCTGTATCTTTGGGGTAAATACCCAGTAGTGCAATGGCTGGATCATAGGGTAGCTCAATTTTTAACTTTTTAAGGGACCTCCACACTGTTTTCCAGAGTGGCTGCACCAACCTGCATTCCCACCAACAATGTAGGAGGGATCCCCTTTCTCCACATTCTCTCCAACAATTATTGTTTCTTGCCTTGTCCATTTTTGCCATTCTAACTGGCGTAAGGTGGTATCTTAGTGTGGTTTTAATTTGAATTTCCCTGATGGCAAATGATTTTGAACATTTTTTCATGTGTCTGTTAGCCATTTGTATGTCTTCATTGGAAAAGCGTCAGTTCATATCTTCTGTCCATTTTATGATTTGTTTATTTGTTTCTTGTGTATTGAGCTTGAGAAGTTCTTTGTAGATCTTGGATACCAGTCTTTTATCTGTAGTGTCATTTGCAAATATATTCTCCCATTCCGTGGGCTGCCTCAGTTTTTCTGACTGTTTCCTTGGCTGTGCAGAAGCTTTTTATCTTGATGAAGTCCCACGAGTTCATTTTATCTTTTGTTTCTCTTGCCTTTGGAGATGTGTCATGAAAAAGTTGCTGTGGCTGATGTCGTAGAGGTTGCTGCCTATGTTCTCCTCTAGGATTTTGATGGATTCCTGTCTCACATCGAGGTCTTTCATCCATTTGGAGTTTATCTTTGTGTATATATATATTTTAAAAGGACCCTCCATTCTCGAACCAATGTTGGCACTAAAAACTAGTATCCAAAAACATGATATAGATGTAACTTAATATAGCAATCCTTAGAGCCAGACAGCTTGGGAAAAGTTAATGTAACTATGTTCTTAGTGAATCACCACCTTCTTCCATGTGAGTTATGATTAACTTCCAAAATATTCTTCAGCAGACGTTTAACTATTCTCTGACCTGATTCAGACTATTCATGATTTTCAAACTCATTTATAATTATCTCCTGATTTTGCTTTTAATTCTTACACCCTAATCCTCTGGCACTGTAATTTACTTACCAAAAACTTATCTGGATTGAGATAGTTAAGCTATTCTTTTGAAAAAATATACCAATAACCAATAACCTCAAAGAAGGTTCTCAATTATACTTGCAATAATCAGTTGTCACACCTTCCTGTTGGTAAACCTTACTTGTTAAGAACTGCCAGGCTTATACCATAATAAAGAGGCTTTATAATTTTAGAACATAAGGAAAACAAATTCTAAGCATCTTTACAAATTGCATGCAGTACTGTTTAAATACCTGAGAAAAATGATCAACTATTTGATGATTATGGACATTATGGTAAAGTTAAAGTATACAGTTAAAAAACTGTTTGGTGGGTAACATGCAGATTTCTTTTTACAAAACACTTGTAAAAACATGATCGTTAGGGGACTCTGACATTTATAGAGAACACCAGGCATGACATTTGTTCTCTGTCATTTCCATGGATTAGACAAAGCAAGGAAAGACAAACCCAATGGAACTAGATTTTATCCAAAACAATCAATACAGCCAAATTAAATGATCTAATCTAGTGACTACCAGGTTTTTGGATTTCATAAACAGGAAAATTTTCTAAAGAGGTTTTGGGAACCCACATGGAATTGCCAAGTTTAAATTTTGCCAAGTGAGGAAATAAATTTTTAAAAACAAACCAAACCACAACACTATCTACTACTGTCATCATTCCATAAAAATAAGTAACAAGGACAATCTCAATAGAGGAATGTTTCCCAAGAGAGGACCAGTCTTTCATGACCATTTTTACTACAGACAGAAAATTCTGACAGCAACCATCAGCAGAACACAATCGAGTCCTGTAACCGCTAAAATATACTGTCTTGGGAAAGATGTAACTTTTAAAAAAGTAGTCTCTGTTTTTTTGGTATTAGCTAAACAACAAGTTAATTAAGACACACAAACCATTTTATTTTTTGAATTTTTTATGCTTTCCTAAATTTTTAAAAATTTTAACTTTTTTAAAAAAAGATTTTATTTATTTATTTGACAGAGACAGCGAGAGAGGGAACACAAGTAAGCGAAGTGGGAGAGGGAGAAGCAGGCTTCCCGCCAAGCAGGGAGCCTGATGCGGGGCTTGATCCCAGGACCCTGAGCTGAAGGCAGGCGCTTAATGGCTGAGCCACCCACGTGCCCAATTTTTAACTTTTTAATTCCAGTTAGTTAACATACGTAATTCCAGTTAGTGCTGCATTAGTTTCAGGTGTAAAATATAGTTTTGAACAATCCATACATCACCCAGTACTCAACACAACAAGTGGACTCCTTAATCTCCATCACCTACTTAACCCATCCCCCCACCCTCTGGTAATCATCAGTTTGTTCTTTATAATTAAGAATCAGTTTCTTAATTCCTCTCTCTTTCTTTCCCTTTGCTCATTTGTTTCGTTTCTTGATTCTACATATCAGTAAAATCATATGGTATTTGTCTTTCTCTGACTGACTTAATTGCTTAGCATTATACTCTCTAACTCCATGTGTGTCGCTGCATATAGCAAGATTTCATTTTTTTAGGGTGGATAATATTCCACTGCGTGTGTGTGTGTGTGCGTGTGTGTGTGTGTGTGTATACCACAGCTTCTTTAACCATTCGTCAATAGATGGACACATGGGCTGCTTCCATATTTCCTCTATTATAAATAATGCTGCTACAAACATAGGGGTGCATGTATCCCTTTGAATTAGTGTTTTTTTATTCTTTGGGCAAATACCCAGTAGTGGGATTGCTGGATCAAAGCGTAGATCTATTTTTAACTTTTTGAGAAACATCCATACTGTCTTCCACAGTGGCTGCACCAGTTTGCATTTAAAGCAACACTGCATGAATGTTCTTTTTTCTCCACATCCTCACCAAAACCTGCTGTTTCCTGTGTGGTTGATTTTAGCCATACTGACAGGTATGAGGTGATATCTCATTGTGGTTTTCATGTGCATTTCCCTGATGATAAGAATCTTTCCATGTGTCTTGGCCTGTTAATGTCTTCTGCCTTTTTAAATAGATTACTTGTTTCTTGGGTGTTGAGTTGTATAAGTTCTTTATACTTAGATACTAACCTTTTATCAGTCATTTGCAAATCTCTTTTCCTATTCCAATAGGTTGCTTTTCAGTTTTGTTGACCATTTTCTCCACTGCTCAGAGGCTATTATTGTGATATAGTTCTAATACTTTATTTTTGCTTTGTTTCCCTTGCCTCAAGAGACATATTTAGAAAGAAGTTGCTATGGCCAATGTCAAAGAGATTACTCCGTGTTCTCTTCTGGGATGTTTACGGTTTCAGGTCACACATTTAGGTCTTTAATCCATTTTGAATTTATTTTTGTGTATGGTATAAGAAAGACGTCCAGTTTCTTTCCTTTGTATGTAGCTGTCCAGTTTTTCCAACACCATTTGTTGAAGAGACTTTTTCCCACTGGCTGTTCTTTCTTGTGTTGTCAAAGATTAATTGACCATATAGTTGTAGGTTTAGTTCTGGGTTTTCTGTTCTGTTCCATTAATCTAGGTGTTAATTTTGGTGTCAGCACCATACTATTTGATTACTACTGCTTTGTAATATAACTTGAACTTCAGAATTGGGATGCCATCAGCTTTGCTTTGCTTTTTCAAGACTGTTTTGGCTATGTGAGGTTCTTGGTGGTTCCACATAAATTTTTATTCTTTGTTCCAGTTCTGTGAAAAATGCTCTTGGTATTTTCATAGAGATTCCATTAAATCTGTACATTGCTTGGGTAGCATAAACATTTTAACAATATTTCTTCCTCCGATCCTTGAGCATGGAATATCTTTCATTTCTTTGCATTGTCTTGAATTTCTTTCAGAGTATAGATCTTTTACCTCTTTGGTTAGGTTTATTCCTAGGTATTTCTGGCACAATTGTAAATGGGATTGTTTTCTTAATTTCGCTTTCTGTGACTTCATCATTAGCTCACAGAAAGGCAACATATTTCCATATGTTGATTCTGTATCCTGTGACTCTACTTAATTTATCAATTCTAGAAGTTTTTTGGTGGAGTCTTTTAGGTTTTCTATCTGGAGTACCATGTTATCTGTAAATAGCAAAAGTTTTACTTCTTCCTTACCAATTTGGATGTGTTTTATTTCTTTTTGTTGTCTGACTGCTGTGGCTAGAACTTTTAGTATAATGTTGAATAAAAGTGGTGAGAGTGGACATCCTTGTCTTGTTCCTGACCTTAGGGGAAAATATCTCAGGTGTTCCCCATTTAGAACGATGCTGACTGTGGGGTTTCATATCAGGCATTTATTATGTTGAGGTATGTTCCCTCTATCCCTACTTTGTTGAGGGTTTTTAACATGAATGGATGTTGTAGTTTGTCAAATGCTTTTATGCAGATATTGAAATAGTCATATGATTCTTAGCCTTTCTCTTATTGAGGTGATGTATCACGTTAATGGATTTGCAAATACTGAACCACGCTTGCAAACCAGGAATAAATCCAACTTGATCGTGGTGAATGATTTTTTAAATGTATTGTTGGATGTGGCTTGCTAGTATTCTGTTGAGGAGTTCTGCATCTATGTTCATCAGGCATACTGGCCTGTACTCTGCTTTTTTACTGGTGTCTTTATCTGGTTTTGGTATTGGGGTGACACTGGCCTCATAGAATTTGGATGTTTTCAACCCTTTTCTATTTTTTGAAATAGTTTCAGAAGACTAGGTATTAACTCTTCTTTAAATGTTTGGTGGAATTTGCCTGTGAAGCCATCTGGTCCTGGATTTCTGTTTACTGAAAATTTTTTGATTAGTAACTCAGTTTCTCTGCTGGTTATTAGTCTGTTCAAATTTTCTATTTCCTCCTGTTCAGTTTTGGTAATTTATAAGTTTCTAGAAATTTATCCATTTCTTCTAGGTTATTCAATTTGTTGGCATATAGTTTTTATAATATTCTAATTATTTGTATTTCTGTGGTGTTGGTTGTTGTTTCTCCTCTCTCATTTATGATTTTATTTATTTGACTCCCTTCTCTTTTCTTCTTGATATGTCTGGCTAAAGGTTTATCAATTTCATTGATTCTTTTGAAAGAATCAGCTCCTGATTTTTTTTTTCTACTTTCTATTTCATTCACTTCTGCTCTAATCCTTATTATTTCTTTCCCTGTGCTAGTTTTAGGTTTTGTTTGTTGTTCTTTTTCTGGCTCCTTCATGTGTAAGATTAGGTTGTTTGAGGGGCGCCTGAGTGGCACAGCGGTTAAGCGTCTGCCTTCGGCTCAGGGCGTGATCCCGGCGTTATGGGATCGAGCCCCACATCAGGCTCCTCTGCTATGTGCCTGCTTCTTCCTCTCCCACTCCCCCTGCTTGTGTTCCCTCTCTCGCTGGCTGTCTCTTTCTCTGTCGAATAAATAAATAAAATCTTAAAAAAAAAAAAAGATTAGGTTGTTTGAGATTTTTCTTGCTTCTTGAGGTGGGCCTGTATGGCTATAAACTTCCCTCTTGGAACAACTTTTACTGTATCACAGAGGTTTGTACTGTTGTGTTTTCATTTTCATTTGTTTTCATGTACTTGTAATTGCTTCTTTTATTTCCTGGTTGAACCATTCATTGTTTAGTAGCATGTTATTTAACGTCCACGTATTTATGGTCTTTCTAGATTTTTTTCTTGTGTTTGACTTCTAGTATCATAACACTGTAGTCAGAAAAAATACATAGCATGCCTTCCATCTTGAATTTGTTGAGGTTTGTTTTGTGGGCTAATATGTGATCCATTCTAGCAAATGTTTCATGTGCATTTGAAAATAATTTGTATTCTGCTGCTTTAGGATGGAATGTTGAATATATCTGTTAAATCCATCTGTTTCAGTGTGTCATTTAAAGCCACTATTTGCTTCTTGATTTTGTTTAGATGATCTGTACTTTGATGTAAGTGGGGTGTTAAAGTCTCCTACTATTATATTATTGATTAGTTCTTTTATGTGTGCTATTAACTATTTTATGTATTTGGGTGCTCCTATATTGGGTGCATAAATATTTACAATTGTCATATCTTCTTTTTGGATTGTCCCCTGATTATATAGTGTCCTTCTTTGTCTTTGTTTTAAAGTCTATTTTGTCTATTATAAGTATTGCTACTCCAGCTTTCTTTTGAAATCTATTTACATGATAGATGTTTCTCCATCCCCTCACTTTCAATCTGCAGGTGTCTTTAAGTCTGATATGAGTCTCTTGTAAGCAGCATATAGATGGGTATTGTTTTTTTATCCACTGTCTTTGATTGGAACATTTAGTCCATTTACATACAAAGTAATTATTGGTAGATATGTATTTATTGTTGTTTTATTATTTGTTTTATGGTTGTTTCTTAATATTTTCTCTGATCCTTTCTTTTCTTTCTCTGTTTCATGGGTTGCTTATTTTCTTTAGTGGTATATTTGGATCTCTTTCTCTTTATTTTTTGCATGTTTATTAGTGGGTTTTGATATATGGTTATCATTAGGTTTGTATATAATAACCTCTTCTGCATATAGCAATCTATATTAAGTTGATGGTCGTTTAGGTTTGAACTCACTCTTTACTCCCTGCGCTTTAGGTTTATGTTTTTATACTTTATGTACTTTTATTTTGTGAGTTCCATGACTGATTTTTTACAGAAGTATTTATTTTTACTACTTTTGTGTTTCCTACCTTTATACTGTCACTTTTGGTCTCCCCTTCTCACTCAGAGAGTTCCCTTTAATATTTCTTGGATGGCTGGGTAGAACTAGAGTGTATTATGCTAAGTGAAATAAGTCAGTCAGACAAAGACAAACACCATATGATTTCACTCATATGTGGAATTTTGGAAACAAAGCGGATGACCATAAGGGAAGGGAAGGAAACATAAAGTAAGATAAAAACAGGGAGGCAAACCATAAGTGATTCTATAGTTAAGAGAACAAACTGAGGGTTGCTGGAAGGGAGGCTGTTGGGAGGAATAGACTAAATGGGTGATGGGTATTAAAGAGAGCATTTGTTGGGATGAGCAGTGGGTGTTATATGTAAGTGATGAATCACTAAATTCTACCCCTGAAACCAATACTATACTACAGGTTAACTAACTTGAATTTAAATAAAATAAAAAATATTTCTTACGTGGTTTATTTAGTGGTCACAAGCTCCTTTAGTTTTCATCTGCCTGGGAAACTCTCTATCTTCTTCTCTTCTGTATGAAGTTTCTGCTGAAAAATCCCCTGCTAGCCTTTTGTGTTTTCCTTTGTGAGTTAGTTTTCTTTCCTCTTGCTGCTTTAAAAAAATTTTTTTATCACTGTACATTTTGCCAATTTGAGTACAATATGCCTTGGTGAGGACCTGCTTTTGTTGATTTTGATGGGAGTTCTCTGTGCCTCCTGGATTTGGATGCCTGTTTCCTTCCCTAAATGAAGGAAGTTTTCAGCTATTATTTCTTCAAATAAATTTTCTGCCCCTTTTTGTCTCTCTTCTTCTTGGACTCTTATAATACAAATGTTGCCACAAATGGAATCACTGAGTTCCCTAAGTCTATTTTCATTTTGCATAATTCTTTTTTCTGTTTTGGTTGGCTTGATTAATTTCCATTACTCTGTCTTCTAAGTCACTAATTCATTCCTCTGCTTCTTCCATTGCACTGTTTGTTGCATAAAGTGTGCTTCTCATTTCATTTATTGAGCCTTTAATCTATGCTATATTATTCCTTATCTCTGTGTTAAGGGCCTCACTCATGTCTTTGACTCTTTCCCCAAGTCTGGTAAGTACCCTTATGATCACTACTTCAAATTTTCTATCAGGCATGTTACTTATATCTGTTTCACTTAGATCCCTGGCTGTGGCCTGTTCTTTCATTTGGGATAAATTTCTCTGTCTTCTGATTTTGTTTGTTTATTTATTTTTTTAATATTCTTTTTTTTTAAAGATTTTATTTATTTATTTGACAGAGAGAGAGCCAGCGAGAGAGGGAACACAAGCAGGGGGAGTGGGAGAGGAAGAAGCAGGCTCCCAGCAGATGAGCCTGATGTGGGGCTCGATCCCAGAATGCCGGGATCATGCCCTGAGCGGAAGGCAGACACTTAACGACTGCACCACCCAAGTGCCCCTGATTTTGTTTGTTTAAATGAGACCTGTCACCACTGCTACTAAACCTAGGCTCCACAAAACGCCCATATCGGGAGATGCGATGTGAGCAGGGGTTTGGACCTGTCTTCTGGGGGAAGAGGTGACGTGCTGGGACTGAAGCAAGACTGGGAGTGGCTGTTCTACCAGAGCATGGGGGTGTGGCATGGTGTAAGCACGTTAGGAAGCAAGTGTTGGTACTGTGCTGGTTCTGCCAGCTGGCCCTGTGCTTATGCTGAAGGGAGGGAAATAATGCCTGCCGGTTCCTTTTCCTGGAAGGGTCTCTGTGAATGCTCTCTCTCTGGGATGAGCTCCAAGAGATGAGCAACTAACTTCCCCACTGTATGCCCCAGGTGCTCTTCAGATTGCTATTTCCACACCACATGTCTGCTGATTGTTTGCTTGCCTTCTCCCCAAAAGCAGTCCCAATGTCCTTCCTCTGAGCTCTCCCAGAGCCACGTGCATGCTGACCTTTAAAACTCTAGGCTTTAAGAGTCATAGTTTGCAAGAACTCACAAAATTTGGGACCTCTTACTCTCCAAGCCAATTACTATGGGGATTTGTTTTCCCTGTGAGCTCTCCTATGTGCTTGTCTACCTCTAGTCCTTCTCCATGATCGCAGCTCCCTGCCTACCACAGCAGTCATGCTCCGTTTCTTTTCCAAACTCTGTATCCACAATTCTTACCTTCTTTGATGTCGCCTCTTCTCTACCTTTAGTTGGGAAGTTTGTTCTGCCAGCACTCAGATTGATTTCTGGAGTATTTAGGATAATTTGATAGTTATCTAGCTATATTCATGGGATGAGGCAAGCCCAGTGTCCTCCTACTCTGCCACCAACTCCTCTAGCCTGCTTTTCTTTTTTTTTTTCCAGTCATCCTAATTACTTTTATTTTTATTTTATTTTTTAAATGATTTTTTATTATATTATGTTAGTTACCATACAGTACATCCCCGGTTTCCGATATAAAGTTCAATGATTCATTAGTTGCGTATAACACCCAGTGTGCCATGCAATACGTGCCCTCCTTACTACCCATCACCGGTCTATCCCATTCCCCCACCCCCCTCCCCTCTGAGGCCCTCAGTTTGTTTCTCATAGTCCATAGTCTCTCATGTTTCATTCCCCCTTCTGATTACCCCCCTTTCTTTATCCCTTTCTTCCCCTACCGATCATCCTATTTCTTATGTTCCATAGATGAGAGAAATCATATGATATTTGTCTTTCTCTGCTTGACTTATTTCACTTAGAATTATCTCCTCCAGTGCCGTCCATGTTGCAGCAAATGTTGAGAATTCGTTCTGATAGCTGAGTAATATTCCATTGTATATATGGATCACAACTTCTTAATCCAGTCATCTGTTGGAGGGCATCTCAGTTCCTTCCACAATTTAGCTATTGTGGACAATGCTGCTATGAACATTGGGGTGCATATGGTCCTTCTCTTCACTACGTCTGTGTCTTTGGGGATAACACCCAGTAGTGCAATGCTAGCCTGCTTTTCTACACAAACCATTCTTGTCACTGGAAATTGTTCCAGTCTCATATGCACATATATATGCTATTTTCTTTTCTATTCATTTTTAAAAGCTTAACAAGGCAATATATGTATATAATTTTTATAATAAAAAATACTTAACAGCATATAATTAATATAACAATGCCTTGACTTACCTCTGATTTTTGCTGCCCAGAAATAATATCTTTGAACTCCTTTTTTTTTTTTTTTTTTGTATTTTCAATATGACCTACTAACTTTTACCTATGGACCTCTGGTAAAAGGGCACTTCTCGTTCTCTCTTTTTCTCACTCACACACACACACAGCTGACTCTCACTCTCTCTCCCTTCCTGTACCCCCAATCCTTCCACTAAAATTATATCACAATCACAACTGAACGTTACATCAATTTTAAGTGCTTACATTATTGTGACTGTGTACATATAATTCACCTCTGAGCTATGTACGCAGTCTGTTTCATTTTGCTTTTTGTCTTCTCTGGAGTTATTACCTCATTTTGTTGTTTATTTCATTTTCAAAAGCCTATCTCTAATTCATCTCCACATTCTCCAAAAGAACTGTGACTCTCCTCTCCATATGTTCTAACATTTCACATATCCTCTCAGTGACACTGTTGGAAGCATCATTGGAATCCTCTATTCTCTCACTCTAATCTAAACTGGTTGGTTTCTATCTCCTGCATAGCTGATGTCCTAGGGCTTCCCTTTATCATCACCCTGAGGCTTTTCTCTCTCTGCTATCAGATTTCCTGTTTATTGGATATCAAGCCTCCTCTTTAAGTAACTAAGAAAAAGTACATGGGTGAGGAGAAAGGAAGAATCTGCCCATTGTGAAACGTAGGTACTTTTCACTTAATTTTGCTATTTTCAATGTGGGCATCTCACTACTGGCCTCAACTGACCTGACTTCTGAAGTCCAAAGTTTTTGGGTTAATCTTCCCAGACAGGAGTTGCAGAAAATGAGGAGCATTTTGCTGTACAAATTAGGGAGGGCACTGAGAGTGTCTAGTTACTAATTTAGAACCTTTAAAGCTATCTTTTTGTTTTGACCTACTGTCCTTAGATGTAATCAGTGCTTCCAATTCCTAGACCTTTCTTGTGTTCTATGGGGAAAATCAGTCACCCTTTCTTGGCTTCCAGGTCTGCAGGCACTTGGGTTTTGGCTTTCTCTGGGGTGGTAAATAGTTAACAGGTCTGTAAGCTTTCAATTTTTCAAATTTTTTTGACATCTTGAGGGCATCAGGTCTCATTCTGTGCCCTTTAAGATCTATGAGTTCTACTGTCATTTTAGTGAGGTTTACACAGGCATGGAGACAAAAGCATATTGTTATCTTTAATTTTAAGAGTTATGCTTTTGCAGTATATAAATACAACTTAATCACAGTCATAAGAGGTCACAGCAGGGGGTTAATGAAACGTACAAAAATCCGCTCAAAATACTGCCCAATCATACATAATTAAAGTATTCTGGAGAGCCTTTCCATTTTACCTGTTCTTTAAAAAGTGTTCTAAGGAGAACTGTCATAAATCAGTGCATTGCTGGTATTTCAGCAGTCCTTCTAAATGACAGTAAAGAGCTTTTTCTCTCAAAGCACTCTCTGCCTATTCGGTCTACTAAATTAACTAGATCCCAACCCTTCCAGTTGAAGGGAAATCTTAGAAGAAAACTTTAATAAAAAGCTCAATAGGAATGAATTCCCTTGTCATGAGCTACTAGGAGCTCCAATGTCTAGAGAAGGTCCTACTGCTTGCTGTAAATACCTCGGCATGATCCAGTGGATTTCTCATTTATAGAGTTGAAGCTGACCCCACTAAGTTGCACCTGGATGCAAGGAGATTATTGTGTCTGGAACAGCTATATAATTTTTTATAAAGATTTTATTTATTTATTTGACAGAGAGAGAGAGAGGGAGAACTAGCAGGGGGAGCAGCAGGCAGAGGCAGAGGCAGAAGTAGGCTCCTGATGAGTAAGGAGCCCAATGTGGGGCTCGATCCCAGGACCCTGGGATCATGACCTGGGCCGAAGGTAGACGCTTAACCAACTGAACCACCCAGGCGCCCCATGGAAGAGCTATATAATCTTGTTTGATTTGCCAGAATCAAACAAAAACTTGGCTTACTAGATTTGAATCTGGTAATAATGAGCTTAAGTATACTAATGTGTCCAGTGACAACAGTGTTATGAGATGAGTCAGGCTATAAAATTTGAGTCTCAGCCAGTACTTTCTTAAAAATTTTGACATGAAACACTACAAGTAATCTATCTACAAAAACAAAGATCAAATGGTCATATATGCATAAATAAACCAAATGTTGTACCATCCAATGTGAAAGATTGGCTTTTAAAAAGCAATGAAAAGTGATCTGCTTGAAAGATAAGATAATGCTCCAAAATTTTAATTAAAATCAAAGATGAACTCCATGATAAATGACTGAGGAAGAGCCACCTTGCCCCTCATGGTTTCTGCATCACCATGGATGAGTAAATAAAAACATTCTCCAAAAATCTCCTATTAGTTCCTAAACTGAATGCAATCCTGAATTATAAACCAGGCCACCAGGCATGATCTAACAACAGGATACAATAAAGGAAAGGCATCATCCTGGAAAATCAGGACATCTGGTCACCATGCATATTCCCACACAAGAGCTCCCAGATGGCTAAGTTCAGGTTATCATGACGCTACTAACCTCCCTCCAGCTTCAACTAATACTCTTAAAAATGCAAGGATTCTTTTTTTCCTCCCTGAACGCTCATCTTAATATTTCATAGATTTTTTTCCCCCTTTTCTTTGATTCTGACAAGGATAATATACTAGCTTGCCAAGAATGATGGCATGGGCCAGCAGTTTCTTTACAATGTTCAAATACTGGCATGGAAGCTCTGTACCACCTGCTATACAGCAACATCATTAGAAGAATGTGTTCAAATAGAAAGGCATGAGGAAGCAGATCAAGAACACAGTATGACACTGGGAGTTATTTTAGAGACACTCAAGCAAGCACAACTCTACTGGCACTTTAATCAAGTGAAAATAGGTAAATGATGAAGATCTGCTTTTAATTATACTCAAGGGTCAACAAGGGTCATCTCAAAATTTGTATAATCTAAAGAAAAAAAGTATTAATTTACATGAAAGTACTGGCAGGATCTGAGAAATTCAGAAACAAGCTGGTAGTGGTTCTGGGGGGGTGGCTAGGGCTTGAAGGAGAATTGAAAAAAACTCAAACCAACAATAAAAACCAGTATCACTTTGCTAGCTTTATAATTTAAAAATAAATCAAAAGGTAATACAAGCTTCTATTTAGGGGCAAGGCTGACTAAAATCTTAAGAGAGTTAAACAGCTATTGATAAGAATGTAGTCTGCAGAAATACTTTCCAGAAGGAGCCAGGTCTCTTCTTAAGATCTCCTTTGGGTAGAGACTACGTTAAAACATCAAAATTTTTTAGTCTGGCAGAATCACACCTGAGGGAAAAGCATAAGTTCTTGGAACACAAGAAGTGACTCCAGTGGGAAGACAGTAGAGCCAATGTAAGAAAAATAGAGTTTTGGAAATAAAATTATTTTTTATCTTTACACTATCGTATTTGCGTTGTGAAAGACACTTCCTCCCTAATTCTCTCACATGTGCCACGGTTATAAGATGTTCAGAGAGATGTTCTTGAATTCTGACCCCAATTGTTTAAATCTACTGTCCTTCTGAAAGTATCGGAGTAAGCATGAATTTACAAGATTAAAAGATGTTCTGTTTCAATTTAAGAATAAAAAATATATATAAACAGACATTTGCAGGAATTTTTCCAAATTATGACTAAGGATTTTTCCCATAATATATGAGATATACATTTTTGAATACGCATATATAAAGGGTCATTTGACCAGAATCTCCTTCCCAGGCTCTGGCCTTAATCTAAAGCACAAAAGGATCTAGTAAAGAATAACAATCCGCAAACCTCTCATGAAAAACTTGAGGCTGCAATGGGCATTGTAATGTTATCTTTAAGGTTCCTTTGTGTATAGATTTGATTCACAGAAGGGGAAATGAGTAACATTTACCTAACAATGCTAAAGAAATAACAAGCAAGCTTATGCAGATGGAGAGAATAGAGTTGATGGGGCCTTTCACCACAACTGCAACATGTTTTACAAAGCAATGAATTAGGCATTTCATTTCGCTTTAACATGTTTTTGGGTAACATCTCCTAGCACAGGAAGAGTTTTATTCAAAATACATATAAAACTCACCTTCCCTGAATCTAGCTCAGTCTTTAGATTCCTTTTACAGAGGAAATAACCCCCACCAACCCCCGCAAGATTTCTAAAATTAACATTGCTCAGAACAAAGCTATCATTCTATCAACCCCTGCATTTTATGGATGAGTCCCAGGGAGGAGAAGTGACTGTCTAGGCACACACTGCTAATTACAGGGAGCAAAACCCAGGCTAGGCCACCAGGATGCAACAACCTGGCACAGACAGCAAATGGCCAACTTTTTCCATTTTGCACTACCCAAAGTACTAGTTTTACTCTCAAATTTCAGTGTTGGAGAAATTTATTTCTTTGCCTTATTATTAAATAATAGCTTTAAACAATTTGTTTGAATCCATACAATAATCAACTAGAGAACTGTTGGTTTATCTCTAGCCTCATACTAGTCCTCAAAAAAAGGCCTAAAGAGTTCAACCATGCCTGTTATATTCACCCACAACAACATGAAACAAAAGCATCGGTTGAGATCTTCCTGATCTATAACATATAATGTAGTCTGACAAGACATAAAGAAGGAAATAAGTGATACTATCAACAAGAACTTTTATAGATTTATGTTTTAGACCTATAATTGACTTACTCAAGTTAAAAACTAAGGAACAGTGAAATAATTTATATTTGAGGTTTAACTAAATCCATGGGAGACATGTGGAAATTCCAAGCAGAACTGAGACCTAATCAACATTTCTTA
Source organism: Ursus maritimus (assembly GCF_017311325.1). NCBI lineage: Eukaryota > Metazoa > Chordata > Mammalia > Carnivora > Ursidae > Ursus > Ursus maritimus. Next base: position 406,631 of record NW_024425341.1, read on the forward strand.
TACTACACATACCAAATTCTGGAGTATTTGCCTTTTAAGAAATTGATTCCAAAATGTTACTTCTGTCAAAGGCAGAGCAACCAGCTGGGCTGACAGCAGGAAAGTCTGCACTGCCCCCTCATGGCCATGAGCCTCACTGGTAACTCTTCCAATAACAGACCCTTAACTGACAAATAGCTTATAAGTCAAAGTAAGAATTAATACCTTTGAACAGTGAATGTGTTCTCCACAAAATGCATATTCTCCTAAAACACACTGACATGTGTCCTACCCATTTTATCTGCTTCAGAATTTGATATAAACAATGTTATCTAGAAAAGAACAAAGCCACAGAAGTCTAAAGAATATAATTTAAAATACCTTAAAGAAAAAAAAAAAAGACCATATAGAAAATCAAGTTTTAAAGAAAATAACATATAGGCTGTGCTTTGGTAGTTCAAATAACATTCTTTAAACTATGTCAAAATGAACCACAAAAGATTAGAAAATTCAATTTTCTTAGTTTAAAATTATTAGATCAAGGGAAGCTTTTAAGATATTTTTCTAAAATCAAAGGCAATGGCACCTAATCCTTTCACAGAAGTCCTTTAATACCTGCTTCAAATGAAGAACAAATACGAATAAACGAGATAAAAAGTGAGGACAATAGATGAATCAAATTTAAATTAAACCATTATGTTTTCAATAAACAACAAAACAGAAGTTAGAAATGTGAAAAATGAAAGCTTTCAAGGAACACAAAACATGTTATAACTCCAACTCTCTGACAAAGGACAATTAATACATCTATTCTAGGAAGAAGTGGAGTTCCAGATAGACAAAATTAAATCCCAGGAACATACATCAGCTTACCTTTTTTGGAGGGGACTAGAGGAGGAATTTTTTCTAATCATTGGATTAGATATCTTTCATTTTAGATAAAAAGTCAGATAATTAAAAAGTGTTATTTATATTACTAGCAGGAAGAAATATTAATTTAAGTGCTAAAAAAGTACTACTGGTGAATAAGAATTCTGATTATTAACCCCTGGAGTAAAATGTGTACACTCTAGATAGAAATATGTGTTGATATGCATTTATGCATTTATAATATAATTCAGTCCCCCATATTTAGGGTACAAGTCTATAGTGTTATCCAGTTAACTTCATTTAGGGAACAAAAATGGCTAATGAAAGATTAAGTTCAATCTATCTAATTTCCTATTCTAATGATTTTCTATGAGCTCCTTCTGGTGTTCAATTTTAAAAGACTACATAATCCTACAAAAATATCTCTTGTGAGATACTGGGGACTTGGATACATTCTTCAATATACACTCCAGAACTTAGAGACGACATATGCTTAAAAAACATATTAAAAATTTGACAGTAATTTCCAAATACCATATCATGGCCTATTGATTACCAGGGGTCTTTTATACTGTTCACTGCTTGTAACGTTTGCAATATTAAAAAAAAAAAATACTTGGCTTTCTCTTGCATAGATGCAATATCAAATAAGAAAACCTGTACTGTGTAACAAACAGAGAAGATAGTAGAAAGTCTTTTCATTTCACATCTATGCTAGATTTCAACATTAATTACAGTATACAACCATAATTCTGGGTAAACAGACTAATATTACAATGCTTAAATTATCATCAGGATTTATGGTAGATGATGATGATCTGTTTATTTCCCAAAGTCTTTGACAGCATAGTGCAGGTAAAATCCATGTTAAAACAAAATCTAAAGATGCTTCTTAGCACTCCTAATAGAAGCCAATTTTAGAGCCATGTTGAAAATCACATAGATGCTTACATACATTTATTTAACAATATAAGCAGCCATCCAGGTCTATCAGAGCAGGAGACAGTAGTCAGCACACCACAGGAGGTCTCACAGCAATTTCAACAGAGACCAATACATCACCGTGCAGGTCACAGTGACAGGACGGTGAAGATGACATGTGAACAGGACATGTGAAGGTACATGTTTCTCCCCAAAGCTACAAATTTAAAAAAAATACTGAAGGGGAAAGAGCTGTATCTGACAACATTCTAGCTAGGAAATTTGCTAATGATTGAAGGGGTTAGATCCCACTGTGTCATAATCTAAGGGGGTGGATGGAAAGCGAACATGTTTCTTAAAGTCACATTAAGGTATTTTGCCCCCTTCATCCCTACCCCTGCCATACTTTTAAGGGAACCTGTTATTGCCAAAGTCTTTCAACAATGTAAATGCCATAGAAGGGGACTGGGAAGGTGAAAGGTGGGCGGGTGAAAGCCTAATGTCACTCTCAGTGGGTCTGGATACATAACTTGTGAGAAGACAGAAGACACTGAGCTCTACCTCCCCAAGCTTTTTCTGGGCGTTGAAATCTCCATCATGATCATGTACGTCTCCAGCCTTAGAGTTCTGTGATTCTATTATTCCATTTTTAAACCTGTGGAGTGGGAGTGTTTCTGAGTACCCTGCTCACACAGATGGTGGTGGGAAGAATCTCAAGAAATGTTGCATGTAGTAAATGCCCATTTCACTACGTAATCACTCCCTTCACATTTCATATGAACAGAGATAATATTATCCTACAGACGTCGCAAAAAGACAAGCGATTAATGGCAGCACAGCCAGAACACATATGTGCAAGAAACATGAAAGAAGAAAATCTTCCCAATTACATATACCTGAGGCTACTGACTCCGTACAAAGCAAGAATGCAGTTTAATAAGACCAGGTCACTGTGTACATCAGCTCCACGTATTGTTGGGCAGGGCAGAGAAGGGAAGGCAAGAGGACTAACTGAACGATGAAATCATACACAATGTCTCTGTATTCCTGATGTTCTAAAAATACACTGCACTGACAAATCATTTGTCAAGGCAACCTTTCTGAGACTAAAAACAAGATCAATGTGCCAACCAACACTTTCTCACAATCACCTCATTCTGAGCGTTGCCTCACCCTTCTCTTCCACAAACGGGCTCTTTATAAGACTGACCCACGTCACAGCAATCTTTATATCTGGACTTCAGATACCATCCCTTTCATCTGATCTCACCTGATTATCTTAGAGCCATTTTATAGATCTTATTTTCTCATTCTGTCACTGCATATTAGACACTGGCAAAGACTGTACCACATTTTCAATACGGTTTAACATGGTATTTCTTTACCTTGGTATCCTTAGCAGAAAACTCTGAGGAGTTAGAAATTTTCATAGACTTTGACCGGTGGGACTGCCGCCGGATAGAATCCTCCCGGGAGTATTTCACGGAACCTGAGGTCCTCACCCGCACCTTGCTGGTACTCTGAACACTATTCACTCCAATCATTTTGCAGGTTGACCGGGGAAGAGGTTTGGAGAAATAAAAGGCACTTTCCAACCGCTGAAAGGTTCTGATGCTGAAGGAACTCTGTCGGGTTGTGCCTGAGCAGCTCAGGGAGCTGAGATCGGCGTTAGCCTAAGAAACACCAGGCTGCCTCCCCCAGCATCTTCAACTACCCTGTTTGCAGCGAGTCTGATTGTTCCAGGCACAGCTCACGTCACTGGCTGCGAAGAGGAAAAAAAAATGCAATCCCACCCCTGCTACTCGTCTCTCTTTTACACACACACACACACACACACACACACACACACTCCATATTCACACAGTGGAACAAATGGCAATTGGCCAGGCAAGCTATTCATTAGCATTCCAAATAGCAGCACCATTTCTCTCGTGATACTGTGCAGCAAGCTCATTAATGTCAACAACAAAATAGAGATACCACAAATAAAAGCCTCAAGTAATCTGTGAGGCACCATGTGGGGTGGGAACAGAGATAAATCTCCAAAAGGGGGGGAGGGAAAGGATGGAAATCAAAAGGCTCATCCATTAACAGGCTAGTATAAAAGGATGGAGGCCTCTCCAATGATCATTTATTTTCCTCTCTTTCCTGTTTCAGGCCACACATTGTTTAACAGTACTTTAAATCGTACTGCCTTCTGATGAATTAAATGTTTATTATGATCTTAGAGTACTTAGCCAGATATTTAGACAGGAATTATGTCAGGCTGTATGAAAAATCCAGAAAAAAAAAAAAAAGAGGTTATGCTACTATCATATTAAAAAGTTAAAAAAAAATTTGCCAGTTAGCACATGTTAATTTTAAATATGGCTTAGAGTAAGACCAATAAAACGAATTCCAATCAATAAAAAGCAATAAGCTTTTCCAAGAGCTGTAAATGTTCCACCAGTGAACAAGAATACGAGTAAGAATCTGAGTAAGAATTACAAACTGGAGATTATTAGAAGACCAGATAACTTTAGTTCCTGACACAAAGAGTCAGTTTTGACTATAACACTCAGGATTGCAATGCCTCACACATCTGGCATCTCAGGGGTACAGAGAGGGTCAGCCTGATAACCCCCAGATAAAAAACGTTTTAGTGTTAATATAAATAACAAAATTTTAAAATAGTTTGTAAAACGCCAATCTAGGAAGAGAGTGGTGCCTCAACTGATCTAATCCTCAAATCTGAAATTTCCTTGATGACTCAGGATTACAAATTCTATACAGTATATGGAAAAGCACCCATGTGCTTGAGAACTACTTAAGAAGGTATTCAGGCTCTTTCGTCCACTGTCAATCAGCCCAGGCAAAGTGATATTTGGACTTGGGGTTTTATTTCCCCCTCAGGTCAGGGGCTCCCTCCCACCCTCCTCTAGACTTCTTCACTTTCCATCTCTTATCTCTGAAGCACTTGATATTTCAACTCTGTTATAAACGAAGAGAGAAATTAACTTTTGATAGAATTTTGTCTAAAATAATATTAGACAATAGCTTTTTAGAAGATCTTGGGGATCTCTTCTAAGAATTGATTGATTTTAGAGTCTATAATATCATTTTTGGCTACTTTATGGTAAATTTTCCTCTCTTCCCAGGTAATTTGAAGCTATTGCATGACTGTTCTTTAAAGTAAATTAAGGAAAAAACAAAAACGTAGCGACTTCACATATTACAAAGCATGTTCCAAAGGCATGAAAAGAAGTGCTATAAAACAGTATGATAAAGTTGACCGTTTAAAATACGCACAATTCAAATTTAAGTATGTGGTGATAATATAGGCAGATATCTTCATTTAACACAAGTAAGCCTGAGGTAGAACCCATGAAGGAACTACTAGCAGAGGCAAGATAAAAATTCAAAAAGTACTGTGTAAAACACAGAGCCCCCGCCTCAGCATGGTTATAAATACAGAGCACTGGTTTAAAAGAAACATGTCTTTTGGATATTTGCTAGTCACCATAATAAGGAGTTAGAATATGGCTCCTGATGAAGTGAATTACCTTTTCTCCACCAAAAAGGTTACATAAAAAGAATGAAAACCATGTGCTAGTATGTACAGAAATGGATTCTGATATACAACTTCATTTCTGTCTAGCAGAAATATTCTATCTTTACCCACAGACTGTCCAACTGACACTACTACTCCTGTAATGTCATTATTAAAAACAATTTTCATCTGTTTAACACCTTACACTTTCTGTAAGTAACATCTGTTACCTCATTTTGATTCTCAACTTGACAATTTTGTGAGGTGGGTTGAAGTGACATTACAATCCCTACCACTTTATAGGTGAGCCAGGTCAGTTCAGGAAGCCAGCACAGAGTCAGCGCTCAAATCCTCACTTTAAACCACACCACCAACCACACTGTCTCTCACAAACTGTGGCTGTTTACATTGGCCCTTTCCTTTTTAAACTAGAATAAATCTTTCTGCAAGTCAGGGAGAGAAGTCTCCCCCTGTGCCTCCCCTACATTTTCTGTTTCAGACTTCTATCTGGACGAGTGAAGAGAACCACTCCAATGCCTCTAGTACTCTAAGAATTAACAACAGATGACGCCTATAACATACCTGAGCATGTCCACCAAGAGGTATGTGGAGAAGCTGGCAGGACCCCTAGCACTCAGGGTCAGTGGTGTGGCCTCATCCTATTGACCTAAACTTAATTTCCACCACTTCCCAATACCATCTTTCCTTCAGTTAGGCCTGTCTGTCCATTCCAGTGTAATACACTGGACTGTAGCTTTTACTCAACCTACACATAAAACACAAGCTCAGCTCCTTACTGTAACTCTCCTGAATTACTTCCTATTTGCTGTCCTCCCACCTGGAACTCTGTGGTGTTACCCTGATCCCACACATAGCCAGCTTCTCATCATTCAGAATTCAGCTCAGCTGCTACTTGTTCCAAGAGACTTTCCCCGTCACCCTTCCTAAAAGAGCCCCTACTCTCCACCCCATTCTTTCTCTATCGTAGCGGCTATCTCCTTGTCTTTATGGAGCTCACTGTTGTCTGAAGTCATCTGTGCCCCTCAGAGCCTACAACAGTACCTGGTAGAGAGCAGGAGCTCAGTGACTATTTGTCAAATAATTAAATTCCTTTTTTTTTTTTTAAGATTTTATTCATTTATTTGACAGAGATAGAGACAGCCAGCGAGAGAGGGAACACAAGCAGGGGGAGTGGGAGAGGAAGAAGCAGGCTTCCAGTAGAGAAGCCTGATGTGGGGCTTGATCCCATAATGCCGGGATCATGCCCTGAGCCGAAGGCAGACGCTTAACTGCTGTGCCACCCAGGCGCCCCCCAAATAATTAAATTCCTTAAATACATAGTAAGCTTCCCTTCTCTATTGCATTTCATGTTGTTAAACTTTCTAAGAAAATTCAGCATAATTTTTTTCTGAAAAATGAATACAGTTAATATACAATTAATTTCTTTCCTAATGGTACAAAAGAGTATGCAGTGAAATTTAAGTTCCCTCCCACACCGGTTTCCCAGTCCTATGCCCAGATATAAGCACTAGTGCCAGTTTCCCATGCATCCTTCCAAAGATAACCCATCCATATACACTATATGTGTATGTGTACATTGTGTCCTTTCCCTTCTTATGGGCTATAAATGAAAGCATGATATATATTCTTTTTGTTTCTTGCTTTTTTCCCTTTTCAAGATCTTTCTTTCTTTTTTTTTTTTTTAGATTTTATGTATTTGACAGAGAGAGACAGCCAGTGAGAGAGGGAACACAAGCAGAGGGAGTGGGAGAGGAAGAAGCAGGCTCCGAGCAGAGAAGCCTGATGTGGGGCTCGATCCCAGAACACCGGGATCACGCCCTGAGCCGAAGGCAGACGCTTAACAACTGCGCCACCCAGGCGACCCTCAAGATCTTTCTACATCAGCACAAAGCTACCTCACTCTTGTTAATAGCTGCATAGTTTTCCAGTGTGGTGAGGCATCATATGTCATCAGGGTCTTATTATTGGACATTTAGTTTACAGTCTTTGCTACCATAAATCAGGATGCAGTGAATATGCCTGTAATATTCCACATCTTAAATAGTATAAACAATATGGTTTTCCAACTGTTTTCAGAACAAGTCATATTTTCCTTTTCCTACATTTATTTCATATCTCCTGCAGTCATCATGTTAGATATTTATGGGGGTCACAACCAGATTCAATATGAATCACTTCAAAGACTTATCGGAACACCCTGTGCTGCCCCGTCCTGCTCTGTGGGCTTGACTGTCCTCAGACTACAGCAGCCTGTGCACAGAGAGCCTGCTTGCTATGAAATAAAGGCAGGCCTCCTGGAGAGAAGCAGCTATTTAGAAGTTCAAAATAACTTTCCATAAAAGCTTTCACAGAAAATAAAAGTGACTTCCATATGAAATAGAAATTGTAAGGGAAATTTAATTCTACAAATTAATTAACTGAAAGTCTGAAAATTGGTACTTCACCTTCTGACGCTTTCTCTGACTTAGGATACTATTTAGTACCTAAACCCTAAAAGGCTGCTAAAATAGTGTCCCAGTTAATGGGTAGCAGAAAAACTCTCTAAGCCTTTCCACAGGCAGAGTCCCAGAGAAACTAATCCAATTTAATACCTTGTTCACGTGTGCCTACCATGTGCTGGGGAGATGTGTGTGACACACACACACATACACACACACACACACACACACACACAAGATCAGCACGAGGCCCCTAACTTTAGGCAGCTCATACTCAGTTGGGGGTGAGGGTTAGAAAAAACAGGAAATTCTATTACCATAATGGTGAATACCTTTGAAAGATCAATGAACTGAAGACTGCAGATCCCAAATGAGATAGAGAAGAGAACGTCAATGGTATCTAGGGTCAGCTACGTGGGTTACAGAGAGGTCCGGGGCTAAGGCAAGTGTCCTGGGGGCTATGTGGCATCATTGGCCATGCCTTCTACTGGAGAGTCCCTGCTTTGAGTGATGCCCACCAGCCCCTTCCTGTGGCTGTGGAGCGTCGGGTCTGATATAGCTGCCAATAAAGGCAGTCAGTGAGAAAACAAAACCAAACAAACAAAACACCTGGAGCTGAGCCCTAGGCTTCACACTAGAGAGGCCCAAGTCCGTGAGCACAGATGGTCTGATGAAATTTGTGGGCTCTAAGTCAGGGTAAAACTGAAGACTGGAAGCAACGAACTACCAGAAAGTGAGGGAGATTTTTAAAAAGTATAATTTTGTTTTGTTTCAGGGGGCTTTTTAAGACTGAAGATTAAATTGTATCTGAGGCACTGATAAAAAAAGTTTGAGGTTAAAATATAAATTAAGATTTTAAAAGATAAAAAGTAACCCCTTCTTTCCCAACCAGTTAGTTCCTTTCTCCTGCCTAGTGAGCTGCCCTTCAACTGTAGGGTGACCAGGACTAGTGCATGTAGTATGGGTTATGTTTGGGCCCCTCACCATCTCTAGAGTGAGAATCTGGCTCTCCATGGCCTGGGTCAAAGCTGGTTGCAGAGAATCTGCAGTCACTTCAGAGCTTGTGGTTCTACTCTCTCCAGCCCTCCATAGGCCAGCAAATCAGGACTCTGCCTCTTCTGTTTCCATAGGAATCATGTTGGATTGTCAGCTCTATCAAGCCCCATTGAACACAGACACTTCCTAGCAAGACCTGTGTTTAGTCGGACATCTTTGGCATATTTTTTTTAATGCTGCCAGGTGAACATAAAGGCCATGGCATTTGTTGTGACTAGCACCCAGGGTTTGATTTTTTTTTAAAATTATCCCATGAAAATTAAGACCTGGAGTGTTCTATTCCCTACTACTTTAATACTCCCCTCCTTGCAGATTTTCTATACCTGCTGCACCTCAAGCTGAGGGTGCTCTGGACCTCCCCTTCTTGGTCCTCACTAGAGACCTCTTTCAGCAGGTTGTATACGCCACTGTCTAAACTGTGGTCCTTCCCAGTCATTTGGCTTTATCAGCTTCACATGAACTGAGTTTTCACTTCTTTGGAACACAAGCCACTACCCTCTAACCCCCCCCCCCCCCGCCCCTTTGTAATATGCTATGGGCCATTGAGTAGGACTTGGAAATGACTAGCATGATATCTTTGTAGTCTGGTTCCAGGGATATGGGTACTTCTTCCTGAGCAGGGAAATTATTTAAGATTGGATGTGATTTCCTTTGAATATCAGGTTCTGGGGCTGAGAACATTAAAAATAATAGGCCTCCCTCCTCTTTCCCTGCTACAAGGAAATGTCCCTTTATTTATCCAGGTCCTTATCTGGCCCCTTCGCCAAGAGCTCACAGTACAGTGTTTATTTTTTAGAAGCCCCATTTGCACAGGTTTTCAGTGACTCAGAATGCTCTACTGCCTTTTCTTTAAGAAAGGATTGAAATACACTCTTCCTGTGCCCCTTCCTCCCTTGCAACTCCTGCCTGTGTTTGTGTGGATCCCTAATCCCAGAACCACGCTGAGATGGACACACTGTCAGTAAACCCCTGGGCAACTGTCAAGTCACGATCCAGACCTTCAGGTTGTTCCATATAAAATGCAAAATAAATGTTTTTATTAACAACAACAAAAAACAAAAACAAAAACATCTTTCCCCTCTAAGAAAATGTCATGGAACCATGAGCAGAAAAAGATAAAGACTGAGTGATGAGCTCTGGAGAGAAGCCACAGTGGTAATGAATTCTAAATACCAACTGCCCAGAGGTACAATTATTAACATGATACATAGAAGGGCTGGGGGAGGGGGGAGGCGTGAAATGGCAGGAGGAAACCAGCTCACTTCATTTTCAGAACAGAATGGTGGATGTAACATCACTTAATATAAAAGGATCTCATGGCTTTCCCTAGGTTCTTTAGAACACAGTGTCTTGTATGAAAGAGAGTAAAGTGACAGAATGCTGATCTGGGAGTCAGAGGTCAGGTGCTCAGTGAGGCTCTCTGGCTGTTGTTGTCATGTGGCCCCACATCTTCACTATTGGTGCTGGTGCTAGTGTCATAAAGGTGCTAATGAGTGGTTTTCTTCTAGGCCATTCATTTGGATTTAATCTCATTGGTGGAGCTGGAAGGGACCTTAGAAAAAATCACCTTCAATGTCTTCATTTCACAGGTGAAGATTTCTGAAACCTAGAAACATGAAGTGACTTGTCCAGGATCTCATAACTAATAAGTGACAGAATTGAGACTTGTGTCCAGGTTTCCTAATATCTAACAGAAGCTGTTTTTCTCCTGTGCTGTTTGCTTCTTGAAAGCTAAGGATTCCACGGCCATACATTTTTTTTCAGACTGCAGTAAGGCTTGAAATGGTTACCTTGAAATGGAAAATTCACTACAGAAAGACTGACTCCAGAAGTGAAATGGAGGCCAGCCACTCATATAACTGCAGGGAAGACTTGAAAAATCAACTCTGCCAAAAGCTTAGGAACTAGTCTTAGGGTCCAGGAAAATGTGTGACAGTTTCCTGTTCCTGATATGGCAAGAGTAGGGTACGTATCCTCCCATTCTCCGGGTGCTATTCCTTTCTATATAGCAACATGATTGCAAAATTAACCTTCTAGAGGACAATGTAGTCGTTGAGAGTAGATAAAAACAACAAATGACTTTAAATAATAAAATAGATACATTTGATAAAAACTTATTCCCTGCTTTATTTTCCTTTCTTCTTCCAGGCTTTCCCATAATTCTGATACTTTTCCAATCTGGGGACTCATTTTGAACCCTAGCAAATGGTGATTAGTCTGGACTCTTCTAGTGCTCTACACCCCAGGACTAAGTCCTGATCCATAGGTGGTCTGACCGCATGAGGCCTCACGCAGGCTCACCTGCCTGACATCTGTGCCCACAGTCTGAACTGGAACTCTGTTGCCATGTGTCACCAATCTACAACTTTAACCGGTTGGACATACCTCAAGACTATTGTCCAAATCGGGACCCAGACAATTTCTCCACAAACAGACACTGAACCTGCTCTCTGGTCCCTATTCTTCAATCTCAGCCTAAAGAGCAAGTTTCACAGCTCCTTTCCTTTGTCCACTGTCCCTTTTCCTAAAGGTCTGATGATGCTTATCTTTACACATCTCAGCTGTGCACAAAAGTGAGAAGTTTTGTCTAGCAGTGGGGCTACAGATTTCTTTGGGTCATAATTCATTATCTAAAAAGTAAAATCAGTTTAATTTTAATGAATAACCACTGTCTGCAGTAACTGGCAGTTGGAAGTCAAAATCCCTATGACTTGTTCAACCTATGAAGACATATTACCTCACTCCAGCAGCCCTCAGTCTTGCCTCTGTTATCACATGCTTTAGTTCCATCTGTTCCTCATACAAAGCAACAGGATGGGGAAAAAAATCTTTAAATAGAACCTTCTTACATTTAAAATTAAATAACATTCTTGAGGGGGGAAAAACACCCTGTAAGCGTGAAATAGTTCCAAACTTGAAAAAATATCATTTTCCCCTCATAAAACCAAATCCAGTGATGTAAAACATTTAGACAAGGGTCAAATATTAGATGTGCTATTTTGAAGTACAGGAAAATACAGAAGGAAGACTTCATCCAAGTGTTCATAAGATATAATTTTGTATAACACTGGCACACTCGGCTTAGGCCTTCTAGGATGCTAGAAGAACCTATCATGTATACCTGAGACACTATAAATTCTTCTTTCTGTGCCACAAGTACTCTTCATTCTATCCCAAAACACACACAAATGCAAACGCTAAAATGGTTATCACTTCAGAGCTCTAAAAGATGTTCTTCTAGGAAGTAAACCAATAATTATAGATGGGATGGCAAGTGCTGAGAAAATATTCTGTTCCAGAAGCTAATCCAATAAGACCACCCACAATAATCTCTTTATAACGCTTAGTGTTAATTCAAAAAATATTCAGTAAGTGCCTTACACATGCCAGGCACCGTGTCCAGGAGAAAAGAAAATAGAGATGGCTGCCCTTGCAGAGCTTCACACCAAAGACAAATTATTCTGAGTAAAAAATAATGCTAATCAAAGTTCCTGACTTTACCTTCATTTTTTTTTTCCAAAAAAAAACAGGATTTGTATAGAGAGAGCACCACTTTTTGCTGCCTCTCTTTCAGAAAATCCTTAGAAACCACAGACTTTCATTTTCCATTTCTTTGATTAGTTTGCTTGGTAGTTTGGGTCACATTATCAGTTTCTATCAGTCTTTAATAATTTCAAGTCATATTTAATTTTGCCAAAAACAGTATTACATAAGAGTAACTGTAAGCTCTATTCGTGCAAAAGACAAAAGACCTGTTTAATTCTATTCACCACTATAATTTCCTTCATTCACTATGTTAGCACTTGGAACAGAATATTAACAAAACCAGACAGGTTCCAGCTCCTACTGAGTCTACATGGAGCTAGACATTAGCCCCAGAATCATTAATTAGTAAATAATCAAATAATCGCACAAGAAAATGGAAAATAGTAACTGTGCCGCTGATTTGAGGAGAAGCACAAGGTACTCTGAGAGTCTCCATCAGGTTCTGAGCTGGTCTTCAGAAGTCTAGGAAGGCTTCCCTGAGAAAGCTGATGATGACATGGAATCTGAAGGGTAACAGGAAGGAGAGGGACCAACGGCCTAAGTAATTGTAGCATAATAGCAGTAGCCACAGTTAGATCAGTCAAAAAAGGAACTGCAAAAATTGTTAATTTGGGGCCATTTTCTGTTTCCAAATCTACCTGTGGCTTTTATTTTCAAAAGGACAGTAAACCAAACTGCTCATACTACGTGAATATTACTTTAACTTCTTAATCAGCAATTCCAATCAAAGAAAAGAATGGAACACAGAGTGTTAGGAACATTCAAAGTCCTGTAAAACCAAAGTTGTACTCTAGAGCCTCAGAAAGTCATTTCCCGGGGTAGGGGGTCCAGGTGGGAGGTTGGACTGGTATAAGTTTACCCTCAAGTCAACTCCCGAAGGGTTTAGAAAAATCTCAGAGCAAATTCAGGAGTACAGTTTATTCTGAAATGGGTAAAGGCTACACTATCCATATAACAGAGTATCCAATGATCAACTTCTCAAACTGGGCCAGATTTTTCCAATGGAACCAGACCAGCTGGAAATGTGCAACCTTCAAAAAACAAAACTAAACAAAGCATAGGTTTCTACTTAATACTCCCTGCTTCATTCAAATTTCATTGTATACAAGACTATACCGGTGGCTTCTACAAGGATAATAGCACTTAAAGTGGCAGCCAGGTATAAGGTTATGAGCCAAAACAGACTGGAGTTTACACCGTGGCTTCATCACTGACTGGATGTATGACCTTGGGTAAGTTACTTGAATTCTCCAAATCTCAATGAAAAAGGGAGAAACAAGTCAATGTACATTTGTTGATTTTAGGCTACTGATCAAGAACAACTTCCTACTTTAGGGGAAACCCCTACTGTGGGCCAAAGGTGGGGTTACAAACAGTCTCTGTCACTGTAAGTTGGCAGCAAAGGCCACATGACCTAAGCTTGACCACCTGGTGCTCCCAAGGGAGTGACATAAAGACACAGGGGCAATGATAGAGCATCCCTGTTACAGTCCTGGTGGCGGTTGCAGGGTCCTGACAGCACCTTTCTCATGGAAGGAACTTGGCATCTTCCTCTGCTGTCAGCCTTCCTTGGATAGGGCCTATTTTCCACTATGATTCTCAAATAATCTCCCCCTCCATATTGTGAGCTACCTGATGACCTTCCAATAAATTCTTTTTATCTTTATCAAGGGTCAGTTTCCTTTTAGGGGGGGGTGTAGTCAACAATCGTGGCATTACGGAAGATGGTAGAGAAGAAACACAGCTGAAGCACTTAGCATAGCACATGTAAAAGACGTATTTGTGGTAACTGAGTAGTAAAGCTAGATCCTGATGCTCTGAAAGACTTGATTTTTGAGATGTGAAAATATTCCTGTCCGAGTTTCATGAAATAAACAACAAAGCAGCTCAATCCAGAGTTTCACTTCAGTAACAAAGATTAAAAAGATTCTGGTACCTATTTAAGCCTGGGCCACAAATAGTACATAATCATTAATAGTACATTCTTGTTCCCTATGCCTTAAACAGCTATCCCTTAAACCCACCATTCCCACCCCAACAGCCAACCCTGCTCACCTGTTCCCACTGCTACAGTGTTCCCCAAGTCTCTCAGGAAACCATCCTACAGAGCTCAAATTATTTAGAAAGTAAGTTTACCTTTCTAGGTGAAAGCTCTTTCATTTCTTACTTAGATCATAAATTTAAATTATTCTGAAAAATTAAATGGTTTTCAGGTTAGCAATAGTTGTCATTCAAGGGATCCTTAGAGCTGGTCAAGTATGTGGAAATTTATACCAACCCCCCAAAAATATTACTAACTCTTAGACGCTAAAAACAATCCGATACACATTTTATTTATTTATTTATTTATTTTTCAGATTTTACTCATTTAAGAGAGAGGGAGAGCGAATGCACCCACACAAGCACAAGTGGTGGGGGAGGGGCAGAGGGAGAAGCGGACTCCCCAGTCCAGCAAGGAGCCCTACTAGGGTCTCGATCCCAGGACCCTGGGATCATGACCTGAGCCGAAGGCAGAGGCTTACCTGACTGAGCCACCCAGGTGCAATCCAATATACATTTTGATGTAAGAGGAACCAATAAATGGAAACAGAGAATCTAAGACAAAGAGCATGAAAAAAGGACCAGAGCTATGCTCTGCAATTCTCAAATTCTCTAGGGATAAGACTACCCCTAAGAAGACTAAAGATCTCCAGCAGAAGGAAAAAGCTTCTTTACAAAGAGCAGCAACAACAAAGGGCTGACGAGAGCTAGTATTACAGTCATTTTGAGATCACAGCTTGGGCTGACTAGGTGAAGGCTGACAATCTTAATTAAATCTTAATATCTCTTAGAGGAAGCTGTAGACACAACAATCACTGATATCTGACAGCCCCAAATGAGCCTCGTGGAAAGGAAAGTGCAAGCACGAGGTAAAAGAGTAAAAAGATAACGTCTTTCATGCCTCCCTTCATAACATGTTAGAAACAGAACTGGTTAAGGTATCAAATACTTTTTTTTTATAATATTTTTTTATTATATTATGTTAGTCACCATACAGTACATGCCTAGTTTTTGATGTAAAGTTTCATGATTCATTACTTGTGTATAACACCCAGTGCTCCATGCAATACGTGCCCTCCTTACTACCCATCACCAGTCTATCCCAGTCCCCCCCACACCCGAAGCCCTTAGTTTGTTTCCCAGAGTCCATAGTCTCTCATGGTTCATTCCCCCTTCTGATTACCCCCAACCATTCTTTTTCCCTTTCTTCTCCTACCGATCTTCCTACTTCTTATGTTCCATAGATGAGAGAAATCATATGATAATTGTCTTTCTCTGCTTGACTTATTTTGCTTAGCATTATCTCCTCCAGTCCCGTCCATGTTGCTGCAAATGTTGTGAAATCATTCTTTTTGATGGTTGAGTAATATTCCATTGCATATATGGACCACGACTTCTTAATCCAGTCATCTGTTGAAGGGCATCTTGGCTCCTTCCATGATTCAGCTATTGTGGACAATGCTGCTATGAACATTGGAGTGCATATGGCCCTTCTCTTCACTACGTCTGTATCTTTGTGGTAAGTACCCAGTAGTGCAATGGCTGGATCATAGGGTAGCTCAATTTTTAACTTTTTAAGGGACCTCCACACTGTTTTCCAGAGTGGCTGTACCAACTTGCATTCCCGCCAACAATGTAAGAGGGATCCCCTTTCTCCACACCCTCTCCAACATTTGTTGTTTCCTGCCGTACTTCAGAAACAAACTGCTAGACCTCTTCTGTGTACTTTAGATGACACCTGAGCGATTTCACAGAACTATGGAAAACTTCTACCTATTCCCATTTAGGGGGCATTTTAATTATGTAATAATTGATACATACAAAATAATACATGCAATATTTATGCTAAATAAACATAATAATGAGAAACACCCATTAACCCTCTACCCTCATTATGTGAAATATAATATAATCATCACCATTAAAACTTTCTGGGGCCCCATCCTACCTGTCTTGCTCTTCCCTCCATATAAATACTCCAGAAAATGTGGCATTATCTTATAAAACTGAGTTTGTCTACCTTATGACCTGGCAGTTCTTGTCCCAGGACTATACTCTAGAAAAGCTCTTACATATACGTTCCAGGAAATGAACTAAAAAATGTCATTGTAATGGGAAAACAGGAAAAAATTAAAATGGTTATTTAATTATAGTAACTTCGTACAACACAATAGCATATTTTCCTATTGTAAAGCAAGCTTTGTAACAGGGGGGAAAAGGTAATGAACATTCCTGGGTGGAAACAGTGCTGGGCTGCCCAGATGCCCTTCAGGAAGGAAGGACACATCCAGCCTCACTTGCTAGCCCTCTCTGAGAATTGCTCTGAGGAAGGGATGACCTAGGACCTGGATCTATATACAGATAAGTCTGTGGCTGCCTGGCTCCTTAACCCCACTGCAGGACAATTCTGAAGGGCCACCTCTTGGTTTCAGAGCTCCATCAAGGGTCAGCTGAGGCCTTTGTAAGACTACATCACAGTCCAGTTTCTACTCTTCTCTCTTCCCCAGCATGCTCCCACCCTGCCCCCACCTACCTGGTATGATCTGGATTCTAGGGAGAATCGCTGACTAGGGAGTCAATGTCCTACAAGTTAACCTCTGACAAAAAGTATGCATCCCAGGAAACTTTTTTTTTTTAATTTAAAGCATTTTTTTTAACAATTATGTTATGTTAGTCACCATACAGTACATCCTTAGTTTTTGATGTAGTGTTCCATGATTCATTGTTTGCCTATAACACCCAGTGCTCCATGCAATACATGCCCTCCTTAATACCCATCACTGGCCTAGCCCAATCCTCCACCCCCCTCCCCTTTGAAACCCTCAGTTTATTTCCCATAGTCTCTCATGGTTCATCCCCCTTTCTGTTTACTCCCCCCCTTCATTCTTCCCTTCCTTCTCCTACTGATCTCCCTGCTATTCCTTATGTTCCATAAATGAATGAAACCATATGATAATTATCTTTTTCTACTTGACTTATTTCACTTAGCATAATCTCCTCCAATCCCGTCCATGTTGCTGCAAATGTTGGGTAATCGTTCTTTCTGATGGCTGAGTAATATTCCATTGTATATATGGACCACATCTTCTTTATTCATTTGTCTGTTGAAGGGCATCTCGGCTCCTTCTGTTTAGCTATTGTGGACAATGCTGCTATGAACACTGAGGTGCATATGATAGACCTTTTCTTCACTACGTCTGTGTATTTGGGGTAAATACCCACTAGTGCAATTGCTGGGTCACAGGGTAGCTCTATTTTTAACTTTTTGAGGGACCTCCACACTGTTTTCCAAAGTGGCTGTACCAACTTGCATTCCCACTAACATTGTAAGAGGGTTCCCCTTTCTCCACATCCTCTCCAACATTTGTTGTTTCTTGCCTTGTCAATTTTTGCCCAGGGAACTTTATATATGCCAGAAATTTCACTTACATTATTTCATTTAATCCTATGACATACCTTACTAGGTAGACATCATTAATCTCATTTTAGAGGTGGGTTTTAGAGAAGTTAGCTAAACTACAGAAAGTCACTCAGCTAAAATAAGGACTTGAATTCATTATTAAATCCACTAAGATCCTAAAAGCTATTCCCTTTCTAATACTGTGCGACCTATTTTACTGAGCAGCCTTTTGCTTAGCTTGTATTAGTATATATCCCTAGAAGCAAATAAAATGCATTTCTTTTAAAATATTCTTTAATTCAGGTACTAACTATAGTTTCCGTTGAGAATCACCCAGGTTTTACTATATACAGTATCACAATCACTCATCAAGTCCTGTTCATCAATGTAAGTTTAACAGGAAATAGTTTTTATTAAGCTACTTCTAACAAATCGGGCTCCACTATTTTTATCCATTCTGACTAGGATAGAGGAAAGTTGTTCAGCCTTAAATCATACCATCATTAGCTTGGGGGAAAAGTTTCTGTCTGACAGAAATTTATAATGAAAATCACATATATACTTTAAAATTTTCTAGTAACCTCATCAAAATGAGTAAAAAGAAAACAGGTGGAATTAACTTAAGGTTAATAAGGCTGTTGCTGGAAATATCCAGACACTGTTTCTCAGCCCCCTTGCAGCCTGCCAATGGAATGTGAGTGGAAGGAATGTGTGCCTCTTCCAGGTCAAGCTTTTAAAGCATCCTCTCCCTTGCTCCCACCATGTTCTCTTTCCCTTTTTAAAAGCCAGGTATAGAAAAATTAAGGTGTCCCTGGGTTTGTTACCCTGCCACAAAATGGAAACAGGCGGCTACTTTTCTTCATTGCGAAAAGCAACTTGCTCACCAGGAATATCTGCCTTGGGTAAGAAGGTAAATAAACTTCTACTGTGTTTAGCCATTATATAATTTGGGATCATTTACTACCGCAATTTAGCCTACCTAAATTGATACGCCTAGTTACAATTAAGAAAGAAGACCCAACATTTGATTTTTGAGTTTACTTTAATGGTGACAATGTGGTATGTGGTAAAAATTGTAGCTTTTTTATTTAGTGAGCTGGCTAATCTCACTTGGTCAATTATTCTATACGAAGAAGGACTTCCTCAGAAAATGTTTGCTGGGATGTTTATAATTCTTGGTAAAGATTTCAGGCAGTGTAAGGATTACTAAACAATATATGATAAGAGAAAAATAAAAGGAATTCAAGTAGTATGAAAGATAAATTAATCATAAGAAACTTTTGGATAGGCATACTGAGATACAGAATGGGTGTATTATTTTAATTTTATTTTGTAAGTAAGCTCCAAGTCCAACTCATGACCCTGAGATCAAGAGCTGCACACTCCACCAACTGAGCCAGCCAGGTGCCCCAGAATGAGTGTTTTAAGACAGAGGAAAAAGTAAGATGTAAAGCATTTTAATTATTTACCTTACTTAAACGAAGTTTATTAGGGTTCTTCCTAGTACTACACATTGCACAACTTGTAAAGAGGCTTTAAAAAAAACAAAAGCAAGCTATAGATTCTGCTTTTTATTTCTTCCTTTCTTTATTAACCACTGGTGAACGGTTAGCTTTTGGAACTTACTTGCAAGAATAAAAATTTTCCCACAGGCAGTTAGTTAATCAATGACAAAAATCCTGGAAAATTTTAATGAGATGAGGCTTCCTTTTTTGCAAGAGGATTTGAGAGAATCTTA
Organism: Ursus maritimus; assembly: GCF_017311325.1. Classification (NCBI taxonomy): domain Eukaryota; kingdom Metazoa; phylum Chordata; class Mammalia; order Carnivora; family Ursidae; genus Ursus; species Ursus maritimus. The sequence goes on from NW_024425341.1 coordinate 426,169, forward strand.
CTTCAGTCAAACCTTGTTATCATTTTCCTAAGCCAAGATTTAAAGAAATGGGACCTAAGAAATTACCCACTACTCTGGGGCTCTCACGTTAACATTAAACATATCTTTAAAAATGAAGACCAGAAAATAATGCAGCGGCTCTCCCTGTTTCCCTCTGAAAGCAGGTTTCTTAATTTAATCACTTAATTAAATACAATTTAAAAAGATACACACGTGATCCCGGCATTATGGGATCGAGCCCCACGTCAGGCTCCTCCGCTATGAGCCTGCTTCTTCCTCTCCCACTCCCCTGCTTGTGTTCCCTCTCTTGCTGTCTCTATCTCTGTCAAATAAATAAATAAAATCTTAAAAAAAAAGGGGGGGGGGCGCCTGGGTGGCACAGCAGTTAAGCGTCCGCCTTCAGCTCAGGGCGTGATCCCGGCATTCTGGGATCGAGCCCCACATCAGGCTCCTCTGCTATGAGCCTGCTTCTTCCTCTCCCACTCCCCCTGCTTGTGTTCCCTCTCTCGCTGGCTGTCTCTATCTCTGTCGAATAAATAAATAAAATCTTTAAAAAAAAAAAAAAGATACACAAAGTCCAAGAATTTAGTATATAGGCTGTTAGAATATGAATATTATATAGATTATAATGAATGACTCATCAAAAAGGTATATATTTTCATATTAATAATTGGAAATATGATGTACTTTCTACAGTATGGTTGTTTCTTTCTGGATCAAGTTCTTAAAGATATAAAACACCACCCAAACAGTGTGAACATTGCTTAGAGGCTATATCCCACACCTATCATCTTAAGCCTTTTTGCTATTACTTACTTCTAATAACCTGAAAACTGTGTTTAAGAAAATCAACAGTTTGCTTTGGGAGCTAAGACTAAGCAGAAGCACAGCTTCATCATGTAGCAGGCTTGCAGGATGGAATAACAGCTTCTAGGCAGCTGTGCAGGGATCTATAATTTTATCATTAAGCACAGTTACCTGTTTATAAATGATCTGAGCTCTGGAGAATAAAGATTTAAAAACAAACTTCCTTTTATAAAACAAAATGTATAAAGGTTCCTTTTCCCATCAGAAACAAAACACAAAAATTGGCCGGATACATAAAACACTGCAGAAATAGTTTTTACTTAAGAGGAAAACAAGACCAAAATTAGCAAGGGCAAAAAGGGCCAAACCTCTAAACTGCGAGACTCCAGGACCAATGGACTTCACATCACACTATCGACCAATCCATAGAATATTTCCTTTTGTCCTTTCTTTTCATCTTTCCTTTCTTTACCTCAGCCAAGGTCTAAAAAAACAGTGGAATAGAAAGGGTGTTGAACTGAGATTCAAAACCCTAAGTGAAACTGAAACAACCTTGGAAGAGTCCCTTCACATATCAAGGCCTCAGTTTACTCATCTGTATAGAAGGTATGACCTCTAAGGCCCTTACAGACTTAAAGTTCCACAATTTCATAAAATAACATCTTACCTTAAATGTTATTTAAAAAAAATTTGGCCACAGGAAATGACACTTTGAGTTGGTATAACTCAAAGTTGGAGTTGGATATTTTGAGTTGATATAAATAATTTCAATGACAAAACAAGTTTCATTCAGCTTGCTACAAATTTCAAACCCAAATATAAATATACTACTTAAACATGCCCCATGTGAAGACTGTACAACTTAAAACCTAGCATATAGCAAGGGGCCTCTCATACAGAACAAAATAGAATCATAATGATTATCTAAAGAACATAGTTGATCATTTATATTACAATTCAGTTAAACCAGATGTATGTGTGCAAATGCCATCTAAGTCCTTCATTGTAGAAAGAAATAAAAAGTGGTTTCCTAACAGGAAATATTCCAAGATATATATACGTATCTGTCAAGGTGAATTTTCCTCAAATGCATGGAGTTTATTTGATAATGCTTAGTGTCTGTCTTTAAGTGGATATTTATTTATTTATTATTTTTTAAAGACGTTATTTATTCATTCGACAGACAGCGAGACGGCCAGCGAGAGAGGGAACACAAGCAGGGGGAGTGGGAGAGGAAGAAGCAGGCTCCCAGTGGCAGAGCCTGATGTGGGCTTGATCCTAGAACGGCGGGATCACGCCCTGAGCCAAAGGCAGAAGCTTAACGACTGAGCCACCCAGGAGCCCCTTAGGTGGATATTTATTTTTAAAATGGAATTATTCACACTTGTAATAAGCTTTACAAAAGCAAAGCCATAAGCTTTCCCAAGAGTGTAAAAACCTACTTTAAAAAAGAAACTTATAGACAATACTTCATTTCAATCTTTTTCAATCCGACACACACGCACAAAAATCATGAAAATGTCTCTGTGAAATACTATGTTCATAGGACCATTTATGGCTCTTGGGACTTTTTGCCTACACAGTATTTGAAAATTATATGAAAGAACTGAAAATAAAAGCAAAACCAAAAAACTCTTCAAGATCGAGTTTTAACACTGTACTTCTCAGGACAGAGTGTTTCCCAGGAGTTGCGGCGTTGCCTTCAGATAGATACTGAGTGACGTTTACTGTGGCAGGTATTACACTGATAGCTCATCCATCTGTAGAGGGAGGCTGACACCACTAATTCGTAACCAACAGTTGTTTCTACATGTTTAAGATTATCTTGAAATCGATGGAACCGTTTGTAACTCTATCTCTAAGATCCACATTCTCCCTAATAACTTGAAAACATGACCTGATTAATTAAGTAAATTATACTGAGGCCCACACAAACACAGTACAGTGGTTAAGAAGGATGGGGGTGGGGGAGAGGTACATTTACTGTCTGGGGAATTATGCTATATGTTAAGCTTCAGTTTTCAATTCTATAAAATAGGGAAATCTTATGTATGTGTATATGTATACATATTACATATAACCTACTTACGGATTGTTCTCAGAGTTGTAAGATGGAAATGACTTAAAATATTAGCTTATTAGAACTGGTACTCTTTACAAGGGGCATTTTATTGTCTTGTGTACTGCTTTGCCAGGGCCATTTTCATGTTCTCCTAAAATTTCCTTTTCTTATCTCTTTTCTGATACTCTCTTGTTTTTTGTGGGGACAAGAACTGTGAGAAATTCTAGCAAGAAAAAAACTCTTATTTGTCAGCGTCAAGAGCTGCATGAAGTGTCCTTCAATTCTTTGCTGCTAGGACTCCCTAAAAAGAAGGCACCACAAACAGTCCCTGAGCTTTCTCATTGTTCTCCTGGTTATAGGGGGTCTTTTATTGATGAATTCGTAGTCTATGAACCATGACAGAGATTTTTCTCACGTGCTTTCTGTGGCTGTAAAAGAGTGAAGCTCACTGACCAAAATGCAACTGAAACCTACAGCTATCTAGCACCCACCTGGCTCAGGAATGGCTTACCCAGAGTTATACTGAGTTATTGTCCCCTCCAAGGTACCTAAAGGTGCTTAATCAGGCTTTCAAGAGGTTAAAATCAAAATTGCTTTCCTTTAATTCTTCATTATCATGAAATTATTTGAACTCTGAGGAGATCAAGCATTTACTTTTCAAGGACAAGTTTAAAACAAATTTCTAAGAATACAAACAATTAAGAACGTGCCATTTTTGTTGGTGTAAATAATCACCCACAAAAACACACTCCCACATAGAGAATTCCCCTGGAGGTGGAACTGTTAGTTAAAATAAATAACATACAAATAACTTCCACAGAACACTAGGGGATACACATCCACTGCAATAGATGCTATTTCTTTTTTTTTTTTAATGTTTTTTTATTATATTATGTTAGTCACCATACAGTACATTCCCGGTTTCCGATGTAAGGCTCGATGATTTCATTAGTTGCGTATAACACCCAGTGCACCATGCAATACGTGCCCTCCTTACTACCCATCACCGGTCTATTCCATTCCCCCACCCCCCTCCCCCTCTGAGGCCCTCAGTTTGTTTCTCAGAGTCCATAGTCTCTCATGCTTCATTCCCCCTTCTGATTACCCCCCCTTCTTTATTCCTTGTTGAGAACTCATTCTTTCTGATAGCTGAGTAATATTCCATTGTATATATGGACCACTCCCTTAAAAAGTTAAAAATTGAGCTACCCTATGACCCAGCCATTGCACTACTGGGTATTTACCCCAAAGATACAGACGTAGTGAAGAGAAGGGCCATATGCACCCCAATGTTCATAGCAGCACTGTCCACAATAGCCAAAGCGTGGAAGGAACCGAGATGCCCTTCAACAGATGACTGGATTAAGAAATAGATGCTATTTCTAAAAGATCAGTTGCCAATCTTTAGGGTTTTCTTTTTTTTCTAAAGTAAAATAACATGAATGTGTTTCTAGAATAGATAACGCTAAGCCTGAAAATTTAGTAAACCTTGTATTTTAAAACCAACAGAAATGAATGCAGTTAAATCTCAAAGCAATCATTTTCAGAATTTGGCCTGAAGTATATTGCCCATGAATTTCACATTAATCAAAGTGCTTTTAACCCTGAAAATACAGCAACATCACTGGTTTGTTCCTAAAATTGTGGCACCGATAGAAAGAAAGAAAGAAAGAAAGAAAGAAAGAAAGAAAGAAAGAAAGAAAGAAAGAAAGGAAGGAAGGAAGAAGAAAAAAAGATGATTAATCAAAAATGAACTTCCTGGCAGATAAGACCTAAAACAAAGATGCCAAAAGGATGAAAAAGCAAAAATCAAAGCAAGGCATGATGTACCAAAATATTGCTTCCCAAGTGAAAACATACATTTCTGTCTTCAAATACTACTTTACTGCCACTAAGATAAAGATCATTTCCTTTATCCTGAACATTTTTTCTTTTACTAGACTATAAACGGAGAATGTCCCTTTATGAGAAGTTCTGGGAGGATACACTTCCACAGTGGGAAACCCTAAACACGGAGTGTAGAGGAAAACAAGAGAACCCCGGTGCTCCCTTCCTACTCTTTGAGTTTCATCTCAGGTCTGCTCAGTTACTGAGAGGCCTGCTGCCCAGTCTCAGTGTGTCCATTTTCTGCATTCTGCCCTATTCTACCTTCATGCGACATACTATCCATAATGTCTTTGCCCTGTTTAATATTTAAGAACTGAAAGTTTAAAAAATAACATAAAGTTAAAAGACAGGCTAGAAAAAAAAAAGCAGCATATGTGAGAGACAAAGGTAAAAAAAAAAATCACTAAATACAAATTTTAGAGATCAATGAGAAAAAAAGATGAAAATAACAATTTAAAAAATTGGTAAAAAGTAATGAACAGGCAATTCAAAAATGAAGAAATACTAAAATGTTCAATAAACATAATGAAATTGATACTTAAAAAAAACAATGAGATAGGATTTTCACCTGTCAAATTGGTTCAGAAATAGCATAGAATAAACCTTCGGGAGTATAATTTTGTAATATAAAGAAAAAGCACTAAAAATATGAATTTATCCTTTGACTCAGCAATTCCTAAGTACATAACCAAGGAATGAAAAAAAAATGTTTAAACAGTTGTTTAAAATGGCAAAAACTAAAAACAATCAAACTGTCTAACTGAGGACTGGTAAAAAAAAAATAGCATAAATAATGAAATACAGTGCAAGCATTAAAATTTTATTGAAATATATATTGATATGTAAAGATTTTTTAATATATGAATTGAAAAAAGCAGACCACATCACTTAAATTTGTGTTCATTTATGGCTATATTACAAAACTCTTAAAGAATGCAACACAGGCTGTTCTTGGATGTCTCCTCTTTAGAGAGCGGGTGAGTGTATTTTGCCTGTGGAAGGAAGTGAGTATTCATGAACAGGAAAGTAGAATGCAGTTGCTGTATTATTGGATACATGTATATTTTGGGTGTGAAGAGAGGGAATATTTGTGATCAAAACTATCATAAATTGTCCTGTTTTTCACAAATACCTATATACACCCTACTCCCAAGTTTTTCCAAGAAAAACTACCTACCCCATTGATGTTGGCCACAGACATGTAACTTGCTTGGGCCAATGGCATATGAATATTTGAATACGAACTATGTCACACACCAGTAGAAGCTTTAAGTTCGTTGTGGTTGGGTTCAGGCTCTCCTGGTCTTCCTACCACAAGAATGGGCCTGTCCACAGAGGAACACCTCGTCCAGGCTGGATCTCCAAATGAGAAGACACTTGGAGCACAGCAGAGTTCAGTCATAGCCGTCACACAGCCACCAATCAATATGTAGTAAGAGAAGGAAATAAATCCGATTTAAGTCATCAAGATTTTGGGGTTGTTTGTTATGTAGCAAAACTATTTAAAACATATACAATGCAATGCTATTCTGCAAAATGTCATTATGGGAGAATTTTTCTCTCGTTTTTATTATCTATATTTCCTAATTTTTCTATTACAACTATGTATTACATAATCACACAGTAGTTCAAACAAGTTAGCTCAACAAGCTAGAATGATTCACCTTGACTGCATATATTATAATATCTAAAGAAATACTCATTGTCAGCTATTTGTTAGCCAAGGAAGAAGAGCAAATGAGCCCTACACAAAAGCACTGGCAGTGCCCATCCAAGTACAGTCCAGAGGAGAAGCAGCCTTAGCTAGTGAGCTTAGATATATTTTTGGTCTAATTGGCAATCTCTGAGCATAGAGATGAGAAGCTGAGGCTAAGGAACTCTGAGGTTTGTGATCCACTGCACACTCATCCCTATTGGAAATGGCTATATCAAGCTGCCTTTATTAGCCCAATGACATTAAGCATTCAATTCAACTAACCCCCTCTGTCCTGATGCCCACTCCGGCCAAACTATCTTCTGAATATTATATGGTTTCATAGTTTTAACCAATGGAAAAGAATTTGCTACTAAAACAGGCTCAGATAAAGTTATTTAAGTCAGTAAGTTAACAAATTGGGATTCAGATTTCATTTTTAGGAGAGACAGCAACAAGGAGTCATTAAAAAAAATACTTCAAGGCTCACCCTTCTCTCCCTTCCAGGAACCCTATTCCTTCCTTTCTAATTCACAACAGCACTCCCTGTTATTCTGCTCCACTCACATGTCAAGTATACGAGATTTTCCTCTCCAGGAACCACAAGCTCCTGAAACCTTCTCCTGTATTCCCCACAGCAACAAGTGAGCAGTGGATTCTCAAAAAATATTTATGCAAATCTGACCACATTAATTTCACAGGTTCAGGGCAGGGAGGCTTAGGATTTATGGGCAGCAGCCCTGCAGCAAACAGTCCTGAATACTTGTTTACAAATTACTCGAAAAAAAAAAAAAAAAAGTACAAGACTATGAGATAGATACTGTCATCACTCCCATATTCCACAGACACAGCAACACGCAGACAATTAATAACCTTCCCAGGGGCAGTAGTAGTAAAGCTAGGATTCAGAGTCTATTAGCTTGGTCTTACGTATATTACCTCTTGCTAATTTCTGCTTCTTATGCTAATGTAAGACTCAATGGAAGTGAAACAAGACAGAGAAAAATTATTACACTCAGAAGAGTACCACGTGAGATTGGAAAGTTTGGAATGGGAAATAAGAGCCCCCCAAAAGAGTGCTTGAATAAAAACAGATAAATACCAATCTGTCTTCTCTGGGAGAAGGGAGGGCAGTTTTTGTTTGGTCGAGTAGGGTGATAGTTTGGGGCTTAAAAAATAGTAGGTTTAACCACAAATTTCTAACTTTCAATCTTAGCAGTACTTCGGGGTAGAGCTATCGCTGATGAGTTGTGGATCATACATGTCTCTCCATGTTTTTTCAGGAAGTTTTTACTCTAATATTCAGTAACAAATAACATTTTCTAATCATGACCCAGCACACACAAGACACACATATATATCTAAAATGAAAATTTTAAAAAGTAATACTTACCTTTCCTAAATGTACTACATTCTTTTTTATTCCATTTTAATGAAAGAAATGCTAGCCACAAAACACTAGATTGATTTAACGATCTGTTAACCTGCAATTTAAAAAGCAATGGTCTAGACTAAGCAGATCTAAAAACCCAATTTTAGGACATTTATTTTCTTAATGTATTCATGTATTTATTGTCCATCTACAAATTGTAACACTTTAAGAAAAGAATATTTTGCTATTCTTTAAATTACCCTAATTCAGATTTATTTAAGAAAGGTAAGCACTCTACAGACTCTAAATTAGCTAGTTTATAAATTGACGGTAATTTTATTTTTTTCTTTTTTTTTTAAAGATTTTATTTATTTATTTGACGGAGAGAGAGAGACAGCCAGCGAGAGAGGGAACACAAGCAGGGGGAGTGGGAGAGGAAGAGGCAGGCTCCCAGCAGAGGAGCCTGATGTGGGGCTCGATTCCAGAACGCAGGGATCACGCCCTGAGCCGAAGGCAGACGCTTAATGACTGCGCCACCCAGGCACTCCAAATTGACGGTAATTTTAAAATGTGATTTCTTTCTACAGACTAAGTCTAAAGACTTATCTGTTAATAATTGCTAAATATAGCAGATTTTTTAAAATATTAAATTACTTGAAAATGCTTTCCAAACACAGATATCAACGCTCTGCCTCCGCTGTGAAAATCTATGGCAGGCATGGCAAACACAGGCCTTGCTGCTCCACAGCCCATGAATATCACTTATTAATAATACTTATTTTTTTTTTTTACCAAATCCTATTGCAGGCTTCAGTTTTTCTCTCAATTCTCTCAGAAGCTACCCCAAAACTGGAGTTGGCACAGAAGTTCATTCAATAAATATGTACTGAGACTCTACTATGTGTCAGGCATTGTTCTACGTATAGATGGGCACAGTAAAATACAAAGCATCTACCCTCACAGAACATAGATTTCGGTGAGGAAAGCAGCCAACATGTGAATAAGCAAATTCATGAATCATTCCAGGTTGCTGAAGTGTTATGAAGAACATAAAGTAGGGTAAGAGAACAGAATGTAACGGTGGGGGTGGGTAAGTGCTACTTGAGAGGGCAGGCCCAGCACAAATAGCAGTCAGGGTGCAAGTGCAGAGAATGGAATCTACTAAGGAAATTTAAGACTGTGATTTCTCAGACAAACAGGGTACAGATTACTAGAAGGGCTAATGGAAAAATCCAGGCTGAGTGTCCAGGCAGTAGTCCCAGAGCCATACGGCAGACCTGCACTACTACAGGAGCCACGGCCCCGACCAGAATGAGGACAGCGCTGCCACCGGAACCACCTGACCTCTAACATGACTGGCACCCACATCCTGCCTCTGGGCAGGTACATAAGCAGTGGACATTTGGACATCTGCCACGGAAGCCACAGAGAAATAAAACTGCTGCAGAAAGAACAGCACCATTACAAGCAGACTCAGCCTGTTTACGGCTCATCTCACACATCTCACTTGGTCACACGTCTCACTTGGAGTCCTGATGGTCAAACCTAAATCACAAATCTGAACCCGGGCAGCAAGGGCTAAAGGAAATACAATTTCTATCTTTCCAGGTACCTCAGAGGCACAGATGCCTGAGAATCCAATTTTTGAGCAGGCTGCTGATTAATGAGGAGGAGCCCATGAAAGGAAGAATGTTCCACGTGTGTGAAGCCATGAAACGGCTGAGAGTGGGAATGAGCTTAGTGTATTCACAGAGCGCGAAGAAGGCCAGTGTGGCTGAAAGCTTGTGCAGTAAGAAAAACATTGGCAAGAGATGAGGTGAGAGTGAGATTAGGGGTAAGTGTCAGGTGTCTGATCATGTGAGTCTTGTAGATCTTGATAAGGAGTCTAAATTTATTTTTCTAAGTGTGGAGGGAAGTTATAGGATCAAGGGTTTTAAGCAGGGAGTAACATGATCTATTAACATTTATAACAGACCATTTTATAGTTCTATAAACTATTCTCCACGTCTGATTTAAGTCAATGGTTTAAAAACACAAATGGTTTAAAAATGGCTAATTTGATCTCATACAAAATGAGAATTTTAGAAAAAAAAAAGGACTACAAGGTAGTATCTCTCAATTTATGTCTCTGTCACAGAGACGGGTGGTAATATGATTGTCTCCACCTTCCCCAGGACAGAGAGGGAAGGCACAATGGCAGCCCGACCCTGAGCATAGTCTCCTGTCAGACTCCAAAGAAATGTGGCTTATCAGTATGCACCTACTTAAAAAATAAATAAATAAAATTAAAAAAAAATTAAACCTCTAGACTTAGAAACCTGAAGTTCCTCAAACAGGAAAAAATAGCACAGTTAGAAACGAAAATGAAAATTAGCCAGCAGAAATGAAATCAGCCTATATGGTTATTGGTATTCATACCCCCTTGTTTATGGGGGGAGCACTTTCAATGTTATATTTTTATTTTTACAGCAACAAGTTGAGAAAAACTCTCAAGATAAACATTTAAACTCTGGATATAAAAAAAAGAGGAAAAGCAGCAGAGAAGTGAGAAAAAAATTATGTTGTAACTAAAGAGAAATTAAATAATGGCCCTGCACCTGTCCGCCACAAATGCAGAGAAGAAATAAGTCTCTCCCATTGGAGTCTTCTACTTGGCTAGACCCAAACCCATTCTTCTTCGCTCATCCTTGGCTGTCAGGCCGAGTGTGAGCTGGTCCGCCTTCTGATGTATACTCAGAACTGTGTAAGAATTCCTAGTATTTCCCTCCATCTTAGAGTCGCCACATTTAGTAAATATTTGGGACATACTTATATCAAAAAAAAAAAAAAAGAAAGAAATGAAATCAGCCTTTTTAAAAGGAGTCCCAGTATCAACAAAGGTTTTTTGTTTTCTTCTCCAGTACACAAATCAAAAGCAAAACAACAGGATTAAATAAAAATAAATAAATCATCAAAGTCAATCATGTTTCTCAATTTTTTTTTCAGGTAGTAAGCATTTCACTTACATTCCATTTACAACATTCCATTTACAACATTCCATTTACAACAAACCTACTTTTTTTTAATAAGAAGTGAAGTCACTCAGAAAAATGTCAATTTAAAAAATGTTCCAGAATGGGAATTAGGGGACCTTTCCTTAAGTATATACCTAATTTAGCGATTCTGATGCTTCTGCCAGGAGTACCTGTTACTGGTTTGAGGTCACACATCAAAACTGTGGTCAAAACATTCTAATTTGCTTTTATTTTTACAATTATAATGTCTTAACCTTTTGAGCTTAAACATATTTTGCTCCAATTTTAAAAGAAAACAAAATGCAAAACTGCAGAAAGGAAGTCAGTTTTAAATACTCTTCGATATATTATCTATTTCATAGATTTGTTCATTAGTTATTTATATAATTTCTTTTACCTTCTTCTCCAAAGCAACCACAACACTGACTTTGATGAATTCCTGCCATTTTGAGAGAGCCAGAAAAAAACATTATTTGGGTTTTTTTTCCATACAGCCTGCTTTGGTGATTTTTTTTTCACACATATATTAAATCATTCTTTCCATTTCACAACTTTCACCTGCTCCGGCTCCCCTACATACACTAAATTACATGAGGTGAGACCTGGTAAATAAAAGAACACAGCAAATGTTCCACAGGGTTTAGACTAAATGTCAAAAATGGCTCAGAAGGATTTGTGGTAGCCAGTCTCTAAGAAGGCACCCAGTGTGTCCTGCCTCTAGGAGTCACACTCTTGCGCATCCCTTTCTACTTTTGTACCAGAGTTTTTTTTTCAAGGATATTTGGCAGAGGGGGGATATATTTCACATCAGCTTCAGCAAGCCCTCGATGAACCTTCTGTTGTCAGCTGGCTTTGACTGTTTCTTACCTCCTGCTGCTGCTCCCACACACAAAACCCACCTCCAGTCCCTAAAAGAACACCTTACAAAGGTATAGTGTAAATAACTTCTTTTACACTCACACTCTTTATTTTATCCTTTCGTCCATTTACTCATTCATGCTCATTTCTCTAGAACCATCCGGCAATGTTTACCTGTTTTCCGTGTTATCCATTACATGCTCACATATCTTTTTTTCCCCATAAGAAATTATAAAAGACTTGTAACTTTAGCATCCTATTGTATGCGTTTTTTGGTTTTTATTTTTCTAAGAAAGTAGGCAGAGGCAGGGATTACAACGAGGTTAAATCATTCAGCTTCATAGATAAAGAGGACTAGAAGGAAATTCAAAAATATCTCTGGGCTATCGGAATACTGAAGGCATTTGTAATACTTTAAATATTTTCTGTAACAAGTGTTTAATAAATTTTATACTCAAAAATATTAATAAAAAGAAAACACATCAATACTGCATATATTCATGTCTCAGCTGTGTTCTTGAGTACAAGGTCCTCTAAAACCTGAAAGGTCATACAATCTGAAGTAAAAACCCTAAAGTCCCTTAGGAGATGAAAAACAGAGGTAGGAGAAAAATAGGAAATGATGGCAGAAGAGTAGGAAGTCAGGGACATTTTCTAACTTAGAGATATAATGAGTTTGAAAGTAAAGGGATTTGGTGCAAAAAATAAATAAAAAACTAAGCAAAAATGGGAAAAACAGGTTAAAAAAAAGGAAGGCAAATAAGGAGAGCAGAGTTTAGCACAAATGCCTAAATAATGTGCAAAAACAGGCATCACAGAACTTCAGACTCTACCCAACTGACACAGACATCTGTATAACTGTCAGTCAACTGATGTACGGAACCTGTGAGAATAAGGGATTAAGGACTATAAGTGATAACAGAGTTATCTTAGATCAGGAGAACGAAGTTAATAGGAAAGAATGAAGGCAGAGAGTGAAAACTAGGTGTCTGTGACTTCTGATAGGCATGGAGCCTGTTTCAGAAGTATTCTGCCCTGCTCCAGATAATAAACTAAGTTTCCAGGAGGCACCTTGGAAGAGGGATATGAAAAGACTCCACTGAGACTGTCAAAGTAACATGTTTGGTGTGTAGCATATATAAAGTTCCTTTTTTTTTTTTTTAAGATGTCAAGTGAGATGATTAGTAGCACCAACATCACTAAGGACTCATCTTTAACAAAACTTCCAGCTTCTTTATGAGATGTATCTTGTTTCTAAAAAGATAGTATAGGGGCATCTGGGTGGCTCGGTTGGTTAAGTTCTGCCTTCAGCTCAGGTCATGATCTCGGGGTCCTGGGATCCAGCCAGCATCAGACTTCCTGCTCAGCAGGGAGTCTGCTTCTCCCTCTTCCTCTGTCACTCTCCCCCAGTCCCTGTTTGTGCTCTCTGCTCCCTCTCTGCTCTCTCTCTCAAATAAATAAATAAAATCTTTAAAAAAAAAATAAAAGGACAGTGTAAAATATATAATCAAAGTTAAGACTCTGGAGTCTGACTTTAGGAATGCAGAAATGTTCCTCACTTAAACACTTCAACTGCCTTATCTGTAACATGAGGATGATATTAATTATAAAGTTCCTCTTAATCAGGCTTTATTGGGGTATTTGTCAAAAGATAAAACCCTTAGGAAAAATTTAAAAATCTGACATTAACTGTTTGGCTTGAGGAAATAACTAAATCCAGGCTTGTACCTTATTCCATGTTTTAGAAGACTCCTAAGGGGGGAGAAAACATTCTCAAGCCACATAAGCAACATTGGCAGAAACAGAAGACTTCTTTAAAGACATCTTCTTTATTATATATTATTAGTAATCTTGCTTAAAACAACATTCATATCTGTATTGAACTGTAATGAACAATACCATAGAATCTTATTTGAGAAAGACTTAAAAAGTCATTTAGTCCAACTATTCTTTTAACTGAACCTCTCCTTCAGTACCCCAGCTAACTGCCCAGTCTATGCTTGAACACTCTCAGGCCAAGGAAGCCACATTTACAGAGGCAGTACATTTTATCTATGGACAACTCCAACTCTGAGAAAGACTGACTTGCTTGTTCTAGGATATTTTATTTTTATTCCTAAAACTGCCTGCATCTCCTCTTTTACAGTCAAGTCGTTTCATTTAACCAAATAGCTTTGTAGGAAGATAGCATTTATGTATATAGCAAACTCAGTATTTTATATTTTGTTTTGCCGAAGATTTTGAGGTAATACATAGGAAAGCATTTTGTATATCATAAACTATATACTAACACATATGATTAAAAAATAGAAGTCACCAGCATTACCCTGATACCAAAACCAGACAAAATCACAGAAAAGAAATCTATAGGAAAATATCCATGAGGAACATAGTTGCAAAAATCCTTAATACAGTATAGTCAAACCACGTTCAACAATACCTTAAAAGGATCATTCACCATGATCAAGTAGGATTTATTGTAGGGATGCAAAGATGGTTCAGTATCAATCAACATGACACACCACATAAACAAGACAAAGGATAAAAATCACATGATTACCTCAATAGTTGCAGAAAAGCACTTGACAAAATTCAATATCCATTCATAATAAAAACTCTCAACAAAGTGGGTTTAGAGGGCACATACCTCAACATAATAAAGGCTATATATGAAAAACATACAGCTAACTTCATACTCAATGGTGAAAAACTAAAAGCTTTTCCTCTAAATCCTTAATAAAACAAGGACGTCCACTCCTGCTACTTTCTTTCAACATAATACTACAAGCCCTAGCCACAGCAATCAGATAAGAAAAAGAAATGCAAGGCATCCATATTGGTAAAGAAGTAGTTAAACTGTCACTATTTGCAGATGACATAATGCTATACAAAGAAAATCCTAAAGACTCCATCAAAAAACAACTAGAAATAATAAATGAATTCAGCAAAGTTGCAGGATACAAAATTAATACATAGAAATTGGTAGCATTTCTACACACAAATAACAAAGTAGCAGAAAGAGAAATTAAGAAAACAATTCCATCTACGATTGTAGCAAAAAGAATAAAATACCTAGGAATAAACTTAACAAAGGAGGTGAAAGACCTGTACTCAAAAATTTAAAAAAACTGATGAAAGGAATTGAAGATGACACAAAAAATGGAAAGATATTCTACGCTATGGATTGGAAGATTTAATATTGTTAAAATGTCCATACTGTCCAAAACAATCTACAGATTCTATGCAATCCCTATCAAAACTCCAATAGCATTTTTCACAGAACTAGACAAAGACTCTTAAAATTTGTATGGAACCACAAACAGCCCTGAATTGTCAAAGTGATCTTGAGGAAGAAGAACAAAGCTGGAGGTATCACAACTCCATATTTCAAGATATATTACAAAGCTGTACAAATCAAAGCAGTATGATACTGGCACAAAAACACATACATAGATCGATGGACCTGAACAGAAAACCCTGAAATAAACGCATGCTTATCTGGTCAATTAATCTATGACAAAGGAGGCAAGAATATACAATGGAGAAGAGACAATAAATGGTGCTCGGAAAACCAGACAACTACATGCAAAAGAATGGAACTGGACCACTTTCTAACACCATACACAAAAATAAACTCAAAATGGATGAAAGATCTGAAACCATAAAAATCTAGAGAGAACACAGACAGTAATTTTTCTGACATTGGCCATAGCAACATTTTCCTAGATAAGTCTCCTAAGGCAAGGAAAACCAAACCAAAAATAAACTATTGGGACTACATCAAAATTAAAAGCTTTTTGTACCGTGAAGGAAACAATCAACAAAACAAACAAACAAAATGGGAGAAGATATTTGCAAATGACATATCTGATAAAAGGTTAGTATTCAAAATATATAAAGAATGTATACAATTCAACACCAAAGACAAAAACAAAACAAAACAAAAAAACACAAAAAAACAACAACAAATGATCTAATTAAAAAATGGGCAGAAGACATGAAAAACTTCTCCAAAGAAGACATACAGATGGCCAGCAGACATATGAAAAGATGCTCAACATCACTCATCATCAGGGAAATGGAAGTCGAAACTACTAAGAGATATCACCTCACACCTGTCAGAATGGCTAAAATCAAAAGGTCAAGAAACAAGTGTTGGTAAGGATGCGGAGAAAAAGGAACCCTTGTGCACTGCTGGTGGTAATGCAAAGTGGTTCAGCCACTGTGGAAGACAGTTTCATATTCTTTGGGCATTTACCCAAAGAATATGAAAACACAAATTTGAAAGTATATATGCACCCCTGTGTTTACTGCAGTGTTATTTACACTAGCCAAGAGATGGAAGCAACCTAAGTGTCCACTGATAGGGGAACAGATAAGGAAGCCATGACTATATAAACTTATATATATATAAAACACACAATGGAATACTATGCATCTATAACAAAGGATGAGATTATGACATTTGTGACAACACGGATAGACCTAAAGGGTATTATGCTAAGTGAAAAAAGTCAGTCATAAAAAGACAAATACCATATGATTTTACTCATATGTAGAATCTAAAAAAACAAATGAATAAACAAACAAAAAGCAGAATCAGACCTCTAAATACAGAGAACAAACTCACAGTTGCCAGAGGAGAGAGGGTAGGGGGATGGGCAAAATGGGTGAAGGGGAGTAGGAGATACAGGCTTCCAGTTATGGAATGAGTAAGTCATGGGAATAAAAGGCACGTCATAAGGAACATAGTCAATGACATTGTAAACAGCATTGTATGGTGACAGATGGTATCTACACTTGTGTTGAGCACAGCGTAATGTATAAACTTGTCAAATTACTATGTTGTATACCTGAAACTAATATAACACTGTGTGGTAACTATACTCAAAAAAATTTTAAAAATAGAAATATCTATTCTGTTCATAGTGATGTATCATATTTCTCTCACTGAAATACAGAAAAGGATATGTACATTTTGTCCACAGTGCCCGAAGTGTAAAATACAGAAACCTACAGGCAATTATGACTGTCCCATTCTGACCCACCCCATTAAGGATTAACTGCCATACCTGATATGGCAAAACTGATATGTACAGAGAAAATCTGCAGAGATATTCTACAAGCAGAGGGACATGCTGGAAAATACAAAGAAGCTCAAAGCCTTAGCTTTGGATACAAAAACATAACCCTGTTTTATTGGACTAGGCAACAAAGCACACAAGCACATTCCAATAATTCCTACCTACCTGAACCACTAAATGTTTATTGGATTACACTTTTTGACAGAACTGCACGCACTCTGAACCTCTTAAGACCCTTTGAATTGACAACATATTTTAATATTAATCTAGAAAAACAGTACAATTTTGTTGAGTAAAACACAAGCAATGCAGGAAACAAAACTTAAAAAAAAAAACAAACTGTACCCATATCCTCACACTACCTGGAATTATATGTGTTTACAGCTATGTAGATTTGGCAAAAAGCAGCAAGAATGAGAAGCTCTTGATGGGATAGAAACAAATTATTATATGCAAACTGACCGGAAGAAAAGAAAAATCATAGATTCTTAAAGAAGTTCGTATTGAAATCTGCCAGAAAAACTGAAAGAAAAATCCAGTCTAGTATGAAAACCTCCTCCCCGCCTAACCACCCCCACAGTGCTCTGCAGATGGCATACAATACCCATAGCAGGGATGCAGATGCACTCATGTAACACGCTTTAAATACACACATAATTACAACAACTCAAGTCTTCAAGAACAGCAAAGAAGTTCAAAGGTCACTTTCAAAAATAGGCATTTATCATTAGCACTGATGTTCTGAAAGTTTTAATTTTTCCTACCTTTATTCTTTTTGAGGGAGAGAGAGTGCACATGAGGGGGGGGTGGGGGGTGGAGTGGAGGAGGGGTAGAGGGAGAGGGACAGAGTGACTCTTAAGCAGGCTCCATGCCTAGCATGGAGCTCTACCTGGGACTCAATCTCACAACCCTGAGATCATGATCTGAGCCTAAATCAAGAGTCTGATGCTTAACTGACTGAGCCACCCAGGCACCTCTAATCTTTCCTATTTTATATCACTCTTCCTCAGAATCTGGGGAAACCAAAATGAGCCTTTATTTTAAAAGCAAGCATGAAGATAAACATATTTATACTGAGGGGTAAGCTTCATCAGCCAATGTGAACAAAGAGATTAAATCATGAACATTCTACCAGTTTTCTTGATGAAAGAAGACTTTGACCACTGTATGACCCTCTGAGAACAAAGCTCTTTTCACCCCTAGAACCCCAGGGGATCAAATCATTGCCATCTGACATGCAGGATACCCCCTCAGAGCACTCACTTCTGGCTAGCCAAACAAGATGTATACAACTTCTGGTATTTTTTTTTTCAAATAATCTTAATGGTTTCCTTTTAAGGATCGATTATTTCTGAATAAAAATCTACGAAATTTCTAGGCGAGGCTCCAAAGGACTGGGGGAGGCAAAGTGCTATTTGATGTAAGATTCATTTTGATATATGCCTACAAATGTCTACCTGGATGAGTCAAGCATGTCCTAGGTATCCAGGACCAAGTACTTGAGCCATCTGAGACCAAGGAACACTGGATCGATCCTTTTATATTCCTGCAGAGTTCTATAGTATAGCTAGGACCATAAAAACCTCAGAAGTTAAAAAGATTGACATTTAGTGAGATCATAACGCAATGTCTCAGTTTATACATGAGGAAAGTGAAGCTGTGTGTAACCTGCCCAAGGCCATAGAACACTGCACCATCATGGCTATGGGAGGGCCTGGGTCTCTTGACTCCTGCTCTAGGAATCACTCCACATAAACAGGTGATCACTCTGGAAAGTGTGTCCTATCTTACTGCAGGGCAGGAGGGAGGCATTTAACTACTATTAACTATTTACTAAGTAGTTCCCTGAGTAAAGGCTCATTGCACTACTTCGCCCAATAAAATCCAGTCCACCGAGAATCAGTCTTTATTTAACCTCTTCATGTTCGAAATATGCTTGCAATGAAAAGACAGCTTTGTAAAAGGCCTACAAGTCAACCAACGGCTATACACATATTGTTCCCAGTACAAGGACAACCATTTCAAGTAGGTCACAAATAGTAATTCCATGTAATTTGAAGTGTGATGACTAACAACATATTCTAAAACGGAAACCAATTTATTGTTATAATTTCTAAACTAGTGCAGACATAGAGACTGTGATTTCTGAGGCTTTTTTAATGGTATAAATTATATTTCAAATCCCCTTTCTCCCAGCTGCAGTATTGAACTTAAATGTCTACTAGATCAGTGGGTGGAAGATCAAAGAACATTTAAAAAATTTTAACTTTACTACCCACAAGGAAGTGGGAGTAATATGTCAGTGGGACTAAAAAGTATGTGACAAAGTCTTATAGAGATTCCCTAATTCGACAAGGGGCAGGTTGTTCCCTCTTTTAAAGAAACAACAGTCAGCCTTCCTCTGCTGGGTCTACTTTATAGAGCTGACAAGCACAAGGAAAAACTTAAACCAGAATCTAAAAATGTCCATGTTCTCTTTCCAGCACAGTATAAACACAAATCACAGGTGATAATCTGAGATTTTTACCTAGATGGCCTTGTAAAAGGTTTCCCTTCATTTGGGTAATAAATGATCTACACTAAGAATAAACTTAGTATTTTAAGAAAGAGACAGATATTAAATCTTTCTCTCCGTCCTCTCTCCTTCGTTCCCATTTCAAGAAAGCACACAGCAGTAGGGCAAAGAAAGCATATCAACCTCCCTCAGCCCCCAGGTTGCTCTTCCAGTGTCTCCCATTAGTGTCACAGCCTCTTAGTAACCACTAGACCTGTGCAGTCAGACCTTAGCTTGGCCATCTTCACTGCTATCCAACACTAAGACTGTGCTCCCTCACTCCTCCCAAATCCTGCTCTTCTCTAACCCCAGAATGCCCTTTCCTCCTCACCATAAGCAGCCTTCCATCTGTCTAAATCCCATCTATCTGTTAGGCCCATTCAAAATTCATCACCCAAACAGAGCTTCCCTGGAGTACCACTATCCACCAAGCTCCCATTTTCTGAACTCTTACAGCACTCTTACGCGAAACCCG
The DNA here is from genome assembly GCF_017311325.1 of Ursus maritimus. Classification (NCBI taxonomy): domain Eukaryota; kingdom Metazoa; phylum Chordata; class Mammalia; order Carnivora; family Ursidae; genus Ursus; species Ursus maritimus. The sequence continues at coordinate 445,975 of NW_024425341.1, forward strand.
TAATTTGTTACCAACTAGAGAATGTCATGTCCTTTGCTAGTTGTTGCATATACATTACCCAGTTTGTTTCCCTTGATCTTACAAGGACATACACCAGAACTTATACTTTCAAAATATGCTCCATAGCACTAGCATGCAAGTGGACAAATAGGAGCTTGGGAAAAAAATCCTGCCACACTGAATTAGCATAGTCAAAATCATGCCTCTCAGGAGTGAGACAGTATTTCTTCCCTTGGCTGTACATGAACTCAGATGAAATTGAAAGGTATATGGTTATAAATCACACTGCTGATCCAGCTCCTTTGAAGAGACCAGACATAATCATCAATATTATTGTTGTTACTCATCTTCAAGAAAGCAAAATGCTGTAAGTAACAGTTATGGCACGCAAATTCCTCAAATGCCTTTGTGCCAATATGGATGTAATTTTTCTTTCATTTTTGGATTTCATCATCCAGTGCATTTTTTTCATTTTGCAGCAAGTCATTAAAAGGATCTTTCAGTCAACTATTTTAATGTAATCCAAATTAGTCACACAGGCATTTCTCTACTGAAGATCTATTAAATGCCCAGCACCTAACAACATCCTGAAATAAATACAAAAAGACATATGACAGAGTTCCCTATTTTGATAATTCTCAAATATAAAAAGCACACATACAAACACACCTAGACACACACACACGGAGTTTTCAGGGAAGGAACAGAAACCTACTCCGTCTGCATCTCCATCACCATTTCTCCTGCCGCAGCATATACAGTAATAGCTCAAAGAGTGCGTCAGTGGCACTGCATTGTTTACGAAATAATGGAGTTTGTAGGTATAAACACAGAAAAGCACAGCGGCCCTTTATAAATAAACAATCCTATGAAAGCCAAGTACATAAAAGTAATATATTTTAAGGACATTTTTTTCTTCTGACTTAATTTTTAGAGAAGAGTTGATTCTCCCACACACTGTCACTGCAAAAACCATCTATTGATTTTAAATCTCATGTTCCCTGAAGCAGTAGTTAATTTGAGGTGGAACTTCGGTATTTGTACATATCAGAATACCTCTGGAAGCCTGCTGTTGCCACAACAGTGATTGGCTATCACAGCCATTTTAATTTAAGTAAAGGACTGCAAGGCTACATATATAAAGAAAGTTACATAGAAAAATATTCTTTCGAAAGTAAACAATAACAGACATTTAAAAAATGGATATGCTAAAAACAAGACGAAAATACAAGCCTAGGGTTTGGGTCACAGGTGAGAATGGAAGCATTATGCAGAGTGGAGATCCTGGCATCAGATATGCCTATGCCTATTACCAGAAGAACAAAAATGAGGCAACAACATACCGAGTAGCCAAAACAAGTAGCAGTCCTATTACGGCTAGACACCTCTTCAGATTGTTTCCAGCACAGGCAGAAAATTTAATGTGAACACGTAATGGTTAATATGAGAAAGGTAAATACTGCTTAACAAATGATTCTAGAACACATAACATTTAATAAATAGAGGAAGGAATAAATGAATGCAAGAACAGAACAAGGAGTGTGGGGATAAATTATTTACTCCTGGATATGGGTGAAGAAAATGGACAAAGAACAATCCTAACCACGAGACAGGAATACTGGATGATCTGAAGTGAGCAGTTGAGCTTGGGGCAAAGTTATCAGTCAGAGGAAAAAAAAAAAAAACTTATGTAAAAAGATTTTAAGACATAGGTAAAGTGAACTGACTTTTCCCATGTAGATCATTGAGCAAATCCTAATTTCCTAGTTCTTTTCTGCCAAATAACCTTTCATTAGGCTTTCAACGGAGAAAACATGTTCTGTTTATTGGCTCCCAATCATGTTATTTCTTTTGTAACCCACGTCTGTAATAAGTCTCCACTCCACCTCACCCCACCCCGATCCTATTCATCCTTTAAGGTCTAACTCAATAAAAGCCCTAAGAATTCTTTCTTCTTTAGGAAACTTAGAAAATAGCTAGCTTTGAGAAGAGAGGCTACAAACAGATAGGGACAGAAATAGATAAAGGAGGAGATGTAAGTAGGATCTGAGCTTGGAAGAAACTAATATTATAGACTTCTTTGGTTGGTATCTGGAAAAAAAAAAAAGATGAAAACCAGGTCTCTCAATCACACTTTGTCCTAAGGGGGTAAAAATCTTTGATACTTCCTTCAAGGAAGCTTGCTTTTGATTTCTGGAATCACTGGAAGGAATGGGGTTGGCACTCTTTTTTACAACCCTTCTACCTTATGTCCCATTTTAAATCCCTTCTTTTGGCAACGGAGACATCTCGTATACATTCTTTTAGGATATGTCCCAAGTAAAGACAATCAGAGAGAAAAGTAGATCAAGTGAGAGGGACTTTCTCTCTCTCTCCCACTCTATTTCTTTCATGAATTCCTCTAGCATTAACCTTGGAAGATGGGATGGGTATCATCTCCTAGATTATTTCTTGAGAACATTGCCACACCTCTGAAGAAAATATAATGGGATACTCCCAAAGAAACAAGGGTGGTTGGGATAAGTAAAATTAGTGGCACTAGTGGCAATGACGCAGAGAGAAAGAAAAAGGGAAGAAATGCCAAGCTGTAGCCAGGCAATGCAACGAACCATTGCTTCACGTCCCACCCACTTCCACACCCACTGAGAGAGCTGTTCTTGGGGATGAAGAAAACAGCTTGAGATAGCAACAGAAGAATCAATGCCAAACCATCCTTATCTCTGAGCCAAGACACTAACCTCACAGTTCAGAGCCATTATTGAAAGACAGAAGACAAAGACAACAGAAGCTATGACTGTGGGTCTCTTCTTACTCTACTTCCCTTAACCCAAACAGGCACCCATGTGCTAAATCTATTTAAAAACCATGTGAATTACTGGCCTCTATTTCTTTCATGTATTTGTTGGAGACAAGCCTAAATTGACATCGATGAGCTAGTGAGATACTGCCAAGTAATAAGCAGAGAGAGACATTAAGTTACTGAACTTTAATAAAACGACAGCTCAGAATTTAAAGACAAAGAAATGTCTTTATTTCCATATTTCTTCCACATATGGAATAGGAATATAGCTGGTTAAAAGATTCACAGTAATTCCCTCATTTTCTCTTATCTTTTTCTTTATTTTCATTTCAATTGCCATATAACTGATTATAATTATTACATTATTATATCAAACCCTAGATATAAAAATTTAAACTACAAGATTATCTGCTACTTAGATATCCCATGACTTCAACTCATATTTGTTAGAGAAGATTGCCAAACCCTGATCTACAATTCCATCCTTTCATCTGGGTATCCATTAAAATGTAAACTTTCTGGCAGCACAGGCCTCATCGGTCTTGTGTAGCTGTATGACCTCCAGAGAATGATAAAGAGTGGGAGCTTAATAAGCATCAATTAAGTAACCTAAATCTGATGAAATCTGATTCAACTTATGCGAAGTATCTTAATTCCACCCAAAACTACTGCCCCTGTGTTTCTCGGTGTTCCTATTGCTCTTCTGGGCTCTAAATGTATAGTCTTAATTTATCTCTATCTTTTGTCTCCTTTATCCAGACAGTCCATCATCTAGGACATTTTCTTTAGAAACTAAATTGCTGAATTAAAAAGAAATCCAAACACTCCCCCCATACACACACACACACACGCGTGCGCGCGCGCACATACACACACACAATGTCTCTTCTAAAAATCTTACCTCTCTGCCACTACCCTATTCCAAGTTGGGTTTCTTTACCCCTATTTTGGCAATCTTGTCTAAGTTGGCCTTTTTACTTTCAGTTGCTGCATACTAATTACAGACAAAAAGTCTCCTTTACTCAAAAGCTATATATACTTCTCCATTACCCACCTACTTTCCAAAGTAAAATTATGCTCTTAAGGGGAGCCATTCAAAGTCCAACTTGCAATATACCTTATTCATCAAACTGGCCCTCCTCGTTGCCCTACCAGCCTGCTAATTTCTATACTCAGATTTAACTCATTTTTATCCATTTAGTCCATCAGAATATAAACTCCACCAAAGCAGGGATTTTTCACTTTTATATCTTCAGCACCTAGAATAATGCTGAAAACATATTAGGACGCAAAAAATATCTGCTTGATGAATGAATGAGTTGTGAGAATAAGAGAAAAACAGAAGGAAGAGAGAAAGGGAAGTAGGAGAAAGAATGTGCCAAACTCTCCCCACGAAGGAGCTTATAATTCAGGTCATATCCCCATTTTTACAAGTCACTTCTATCATCAGTGTTTCCTCTCTTCATACAACTTAACACTTAAATACTCATTTCAAGTATTCAGTGAAGAACTGAGAGCCTGCGACGCATCAAGCTCTGTGTCAGGCACTGGTGATACACCAATGCACACGGCAGATATGGTCTTTGTCTTCTCCAAATGTATAGACTAGTGTAAACATTAAAGTCAACTAAAAACCAGGTGCTATGGATGAAACAGAAAGGACATTTAACCTGGAAATCAACAATAGGGAAGGCTTCTTAGAGGGACATGCAAAGGAAGACCTGAGGATGAGTATGAGTTACCCAGAAAAAAGTGGGGAAGTGTGTTTGAGGCAGAGGGAACAGCATGAAGCAAGAGAGAGTAGAGAGTGTTCAGGAACTGAAAGAAGTTCAGTAGGTTGAGAGTTCAGAGCACAAAGAGGACCAGAAAAGAAATGAAGCTTCAGGGCTGGCAGGGATCAGAGTGTGAAGGGCCTGGAAATCTTCAGCTGTTCTTTCCCATCCAAAGGGAAAAAAGGTATGGGCTATCAAAATGAATATGAGAGGGAAGCTGAGAAGGGACACAAGAAAGGGAGAAAGGCCTCTGTGTCAGTTCTAATACTGAGTTTAGAGAATAAATTCCTTGTGGGAAAAACACAGAATAAAATCCTTGTGGTCTTATATTTTCTCTGTATCCTTTAATGCCTGTTCGAAAAATGCAGTGTTGAAAACACTGACTGAAAATTTTTATTCTTCTGGCTCCTTTCCCATCCAAACAAGCAAACAAACAAAAAAAAAGAGTAATTTTAAAATGTAGTAATTGAACTAATAAGCAACTTTAAATGCAAATGAAGATTTCATCAACTATATGAACCTCAAGTCTCTAATTTTTTTTTCGCCTTTGGGACTCTGAACTGGACTTCTCTCAGAATCCGTAATCCTATCAATTTCCATAATAACAGGCAATGTGTAAAAGTTTAAGCAATAAGCTAAGGAAACAGTTTAAACTGGTTCTGCTTTCTGTTTTATTTCTTGCTTTGAATTTACTAGCTCCCTTTAATCCACCACCAGTTCCTAGCATTAGTCCATATTCAATACTGAGTTCTGTCCAAATGTGGTAACTTGTTTGGGACTGTCACCTGAAATTATTTCAAGACAGAGGGCTAAACCTAGACTCATAGTACTCCTGAGAACATCCCATTACATTAAAGAAGTGTGCAACAAAGATAAAAGGGATAAACAGAATTCACAGCTCCCAAGACAAAAAAGATGCAATTTTCTAAGTATGAATTAGAACAGGTATGGATTTTAAATGGACAATTTTTAGTAAGTGTATTAAGAACTACCCAGCACCTGTCTCATACATTGTCTTTCGACACTGCTCTTCTTCAAAACAGCTAGCACTTGCTCTGGGCCATGAATGAAATGAGGACACTATGAAAAAATATAAATGCTATTCTGGGGGAAAATCCCTTACATCCCTGTTTCTGGCCTACTACACAGGACAGGGAAATAAATCCCTTGCTAAACTTCTTCCTTCTGAGGAAGTTACTAATTCAAAATTTTAAAATAATATTGCCCCAGCGCATTAAACAATGTTCCCACCCAGTAAAAACTCTTATTATTTATCACATTCATTTATTTCCTCTTTCATTAAAAATAGTGAAGCCACAATTCCACAGAGACTAGAAAAGAAAGCATCATAAAACGAAAAAGCTGCCCCTTTTTTAAAACAGGGCATCATTTGGCATACTAGTTCTTGACTTTCAAAAGTAAAAATACATGAAAACATTGCTTTTTACTAATTACAAGTAGTACACTGTGTTATTCCCAACATACCACTTCTTTTGAGATGTTCTTAACAGGGAATGTTACTTTGGAACAGCTCTAAAAAATCCATGCACTCCACAACCCCAGGGCAACAAAATGAGGACCTGACATTTTAAAAATGAAAGTACCATGGTGTGATCAACCTTACCATTAATTCTCATCTGTTAATACCTTAATCTGTTAATCTCTAGTTGATAAGTGGCACGTATCTCTAATATAAACATATATATGCGTGTGCACAAACACACACACCCCCACACCCACATTATAACTAAAAAAATTATTCAGCTTTCATCTCTGTTGTGTGTAGGAAATGCAAAAACCTTTTATCTATGCATATTAACAAGAAGACCATGGGTTACACCTGAACCAGCAATCTGATCTTTAACAAAGCCTACCTTCAGTACCTTTGAGAAAAGAGAAGGAAGACGCACTGTATCCACTGTTACACTCACTGACCTCTCATACATCCATTTAATACTCATTTAATTATCACCTCCTATGTGCCAGATACCACGCACTGCAAAATGTTCAGCGGCATCTTTGGCCTCCATGCACTAAATACGATTAGCACCTACCCACCTCAAGTTGTAAAAACCAAAAATGTCTCCACACATTGCCAAATGCCAGCAGGAACCACTGCCTTAGAGGTTGTTAAGAGTATGTAATAGCATTTTAGAGTTGGAGAGATGGTAACCAAGCAGAAATTCAAAAGTACCTAGGTAAGGTGGAAAATATTTTTAAATAAAATGAAGGAAAGAGAATTTGGTCCTAAAAATCATTCCCCTCAGTCTTTTTTAGAAAATTGTCTCCTCCCCCACCATCCCAAAGAACCCTCTTCATTCAAACAGCAAGACATTTATTCTAACTACTGAGTATTGAACTCATGGAATCATGTTTCCCCATAAATAATGACTAGAAGTAAGTGAAACGGTAAAGAAATCATTAAAGTGGGCCTGATATGATTCTATTAAGAAAGGCAGCTTAGATCCTCTAAACCCAGCCTTTTCTATCCATTTGATACTTAAACTTTACTGCCTGATCAAACATAATTTCAGTAACTCTTTTTAGTCAACTGTTCGGGGAGAGTTTGAGGAAAGAAATTGCTAGACAGAAAGACAACAGAAAACATGATAAATATTTAATTAAAGTATAAAAAACTGACAACAAAATGAGAAAAATACTACCTTGAGTTTTCAAAGGAAATTGCTTACAGAAGCTGATACAAGGACCTCAGAATAAGCATTCATTCTGCTCAGGAAATTAAAAGTCATACTCTTAAAAATGGTTTCAGATCCGTCCAGAAAATTTAAAGTAAAACTCAATAATTACTCTCTAAGTTTTCCTGGGAATGCTTATAATTTCAACAGGAAACATACACTGCACGTTCTTTGTCCACCAACAAGCACAATGTTCAGCTACTCGTGGAGTCTGAGAGGTAAGTATGGTCTAAGGCAGTAGCAGGAAATACTCTTTAGAGAAAATAGGTTATCTTTTTTTGTTTCATTATTTTTCTTTTGCAAAAGAAGAGTAATTTTTTGTCTTCTACACACTATGAGAAATTGGTCTCTCTGTGTGCTCCAGAGAAATGACCTCTTCGGGGTGTTTCAGGAGACACAGAATCTGCTCTAAGTGAAGACAAATATCAAGCTGGTAAAGAATAAAATGAGAAACAACTGTTAGAGAATTTTAACAAATTTTTACCACAACAGACAAAATACTGATCAGTTAGAAAACCCCTCTAGAATACACGTTCATGGACATACTTAGACAATCAGTAACCAGCTGTATGAAAAGAAGAAAGATTTGGAAGAAATAAAAATCCTGTCTTGATGATCTATTCCTCTGCAACAAGCTACCTCAAAAGCCAGTGGCATTTAACACCTACTGTTTTATTTGCTCATGATTCTGTGGATGTGCAGCTTGGGGCAGAGCTCTGAGGAGACTGCCTATCTCTGCCCCACATGGCGTTAGCTGGGCTTACCAGGGGCTGGAGGATCCAAGGTACCTCACTGCCATGTCTGGAAGATGTGCTGGCTATAGGATGCAGAGCTTTGGACTTCCTATTACAAATGCTTGCCCTCTCCAGCAGGATAGCCTGGGCTTCCTTCCTTACACAGTGGCTCAGAAACTGTCCCTTCTAAGGTTTGTGACTCTCACAGCATTTCTTCTGCCACATTCTGTCCCACTAGGCCCGCCCAGACTTCAAGGGGAGGGAAAAGAGATGCCACCCTCTTGATGGCAAACAGGGATGGGAAGAACTACAGGTGACCATCTTTGCAAACAATCTGTCATAAGCCCCACTACTGTAACATATGTACAGTGAAACCACTGTAACATAAAGGAAATCAAGAGAAAAAAATTAAAAATGGTCAAAATTAAGTGCCTTTTCTTACCAATATACCCTATTTCCTACCCTTGACTCTTTATCCAATGAAGAATAGAACCAAATGGAAGATGCAGTGCAGACTATACCTTCACAGAGAGCAACCTTGACGATACCATCTAATTAGATTTTTTCTAAAATACAGAAATAGAGAACAAAAGAATGAGCTTACGGTACTGTCCCTAGGTCTCTCAGTACCTTTAGCTAAATGTATGCTGTAAACAAAAAGATATAAGGATTTAATGCCAAGTAAAGAATATACAAATTGTTAGGGGAAAAGATAGAAAGTTCTTTTCAAAAAAGTTCTACTTCTTAGGGTCATGCTTTTAAAAGATCAATGTCTCTAACATCTTTTTTAGAAGAAGTAAATAGTGGAATATCCACAGTTGAAAAATAAAAGTGGGAAATGGAGGTAGTAACACAGCAGCTCTTGTGGACAGGCAGCTGCCTCTTTCCTGCACCAGTGTGCAATGTTGCAGAACACCAACCCCTCCTGACATCTCCAATCTCTGAGTCTAGGAAACAGTGGTATTAGTCATGCATGACTTTCCCAAAAAGTGGTTGGCAGATGGGTTTATATACCAAAGTGGAGATGTAATGAGATTATACTGAGTCCCAAGAAACTAGTCCAATTGAGCCTGGACAAAATTTCATTGGATAAGAGGTTTACCATTTGCAAAGAATGTAGACAAATACACCCTGCTACAGGGCTTCCACTCATTCCCCAGTTTGTCACTGTTCCTCTCCATTTTCCATAATAAAAACAACAAAGGTAAATAATTTTCTGCCAGCTATAGATGTTAGTCTTCAACTAAGCCAATACCATACCTTCTCAGGGGTATCTGTAATTTCTTTTTTAAACATATTTTAATTTATTCATTAGAAAGAGAGAGAGCCAGTGAGAGCATGAGCGGGGGGTCAGAGGGAGAGGGAGAAGCAGACTCCCCACTGAGCACGGAGGGGCCCCAGGATCATGACCTGAGCTGAAGGCAGACGCTTAACTGACTAAGCCACCCGGGTGCTCCTGAGGGTTATCTGTAATTTAGCAGGAAAGCTCTGAAACCTGCAAACTGTGTAAGACCAAAATTAGGAAATCTAAGAGTAATATGGGAAAATGAGAAAAAGACAAGGGAGCAGAAAAGCTGTTCATGTCAGACCACACAGGAGGCCAACACTGACTACCACAGATGAAAGAAACCGGGAAGCGATGCTTCTTTTGCTATCTTTTAAACAGAGACCTCTAGGCTAAGCCAGCACTCACTTAACAATTTTACAGGTATTAAGGTCTGCAACATATAAGGCTAAATAATTTCAGTTACTGTTACTTTGGGCCTGGATAATTCTTTATTCTGACAAACACTGGCCCCCACATAAAAAGCAAAAGTAGAAAGATCACTAAACTTGGGAGGAGGAAAAAACAGATTTGAACCCTGGCTCTCTCGGCACTGGAGGAGATAATGCTAAGTGAAATAAGTCAAGCAGAGAAAGACAACTATCATATGATTTCTCTCATCTATGGAACATAAGAACTAGGAAGATCGGTAGGGGAAGAAAGGGATAAAGAAAGGGGGGTAATCAGAAGGGGGAATGAAACATGAGAGACGATGGACTCTGAGAAACAAACTGAGGGCTTCAGAGGGGAGGGGGTGGGGGAATGGGATAGACCGGTGATGGGTAGTAAGGAGGGCACGTATTGCATGGTGCACTGGGTGTTATACGCAACTAATGAATCATCGAGCCTTACATCGGAAACCGGGGATGTACTGTATGGTGACTAACATAATATAATAAAAAATCATTAAAAAAAAAAATGAACCCTGGCTCTCTGATTCCATACAGAACCCCTGGTAAACTAATCTTTTAAAGTCCAAGTTTCTTCACCTATAAAAATATGGATAAAAATATACTCAGTGAGTTTTCTTCTATGGGTTCAATGAAATAAGTAGTTTATATGCCTGAAAAACAGTATCCAATAAATGTAAACTATGTATGATTCTGCCTTTTTACACAGATTAAGGCCCCCAAATAATTAAGACTCCCAAGTAAAGTGTTTTTATCTTTTTAATCACAAAAAGGCACAAAGTTTGTAGTCAGAAGATGAAGCGTCTAGGTCATATTTTGCAACTTACTGGGCCGGACAATCTTGGGTAAGTCTTTTTTCTCTCCCTAAGTCTTAGGTTTTTCACCTATGGGGGCGCTGGGGACACAACAGTGAATGTGGCAAATCAACTCTCTGCCCTCAAGGAGCTCTTCATGTCATGGGGAGACATAAAAAGAACAAATGCATAGTGCCAGGTACCATCACCTATATATGAGGTGACTGGGCAAGAGTATCTTCAAGCCCCACCTCATCCTCATTTAAGTTTGTGAGTCCATGACTATAAATCTCAAAGTCAACAAAAAGAAAGGAAGATCACAATTTCTCATTCTGATGTTTTATAAGGTGTTAAATCATTCTTTCTAAAGCTGAAATCAAAAGCTTCCAAAGAACAGCAGCATGATTACAAAGCTTTTCTGTACTACAAAAACAACAGTCCTCATCTGAGATGAAAACTTAAAATTCTGCTGTTAAAATTAGGGAAAGTCGGATCTTCACATCAAAGACCGCTTTTCCATATACACCTAAAGCCAATAATTTAGAGGGTAATACTGGCACATATTCACAAGACCACCAAGGCCTTAGCATAAACAATCCGACTGATGGCTGAGATGCTCACAATACTAGTTCAGAAAATCTCTTGAGCTGGGACATGGACTGCAAATGAGCACAAGTAGACACACTACCCTGTAGGTTAAGAGTCACACTGAACAGAAATGCTTTATTTGCAGCTTTTATACTTCATATTCTGTTACCAGCCATACAAACATATCTGCTAAAGTAATCACATGAAGAGTAAGTTCTACAAGGTCAATTTAGAAAAATTGTAACTGAAATGTTTCTATTCCCCAGGGGCATGGGTTTTACTGGCAACCTTGAGGATATAAGCCCTTCACAGAAAGACTGAGCTTTCAGAATGAATCAGACAAGGACTAAGAAACAACATTCATAAAAAGAATCAATACAAATTTCTCAGGCTGGTGAAACTGTGAGGACACCGAGGATTACTGGATATCAACAAGGGTTCTTTAAATGACTTTTCAATGATATAGTCAGAAACTTTCTGTTTGAATCAATTGAAGAAACACTCATTTGAATAAAAAAATTATGTTTTAGAAAATTTATTTGGCAAATTGAACAAAGACTGTCTAGCAGAATTCATTAAAAATCTACTTTAAAGAATAAATAAAAATAACGTAATTAGCATATAAATTGTTTTATGGAAAGTAGCTTCTGAAGTGCTTGAGGTTTCTTAAAACAGCACATAATTATAACAAATTTGAGCACATCTCTTATAATTTAGTTTACTTATTTAGGTATAAGCATAAACCTTACGCCCTCCATGTAACTTCTTTAACTTCCAACTTCCACAATTACAAACTAAAGATAATTCATTATCATGAGTCACAATGCTTGAAACTCTATAGAGTTCTAGAATTCTATGAAATACAACAAGATTCAGGCCAGACTCTCTAGACTTTCAGATGAGGGATGAATGAACAGAATTTAAATTCCTTTATTTTATGTGTTTATGCATGTAAGCATGTCTGTATTACTATACAATAAAAAGATCAATTTCTTGTGCAAATTCAGGCAACGTACCTGTGATTTACAATAAAATAAATGAAAAACTCTTAGCTTTAGAAATAGGCCTAAGGAGCTGAAGATTGTTTTCTTTTAATATACTATGTTAAATTGATGAGTATCAATATACAATTGTTAATTTACATAGAATCATAAGAACTCAGAGGTGTCAAGGTACTTAGAAATCAAGATTCTTACATTACAGATCAGGAGACCGTTACTGAAAGGCTAAAGGATTACAGGTTCTGCAGTAAGATGCCTTTTATTATTCATATTCTAGCTCTGCCACCCATTGTGAAATCAGAGGCAAGATACCTACCTGTTGTGCTCCTTGGCTTGTTTCTTCTTTTTATCAATAACATGAAGATAATAATGGTAGCTACCTGATAGGGTTATTCTAAGAATCAAATGTATTAATATACTTAAACACTAGAACATGCCTGGTACGTAAGAATTCAAAAATGCTGGGGATTGTATCATCTACGGTATTTACTAGTGCATATATCTGTAAACCAGTGAGTGTCAGTAAGTAATTAACTATTTATTGAAACCAAGGACTTTCATTAACCCTAAGCTCAATGAGAATTTCAGAGGATGACAATCACCAAACCCCCTAGGCTCCCTCCTGTGATCATCAAAGGACTGTGTTCACTTCTAAGGAACACACATCACTGAGATGATAGCCACCCAGGTTATTCCCAGAGCAAGACAAGCAGGATTTAGGATATGGACATATTGTCACATCAACAGAGATAGAAAGTTGGGAGTATTCTGCTTTAAGAGGTAACTTTGCAGAATCATAAAAGTAATCTTCAAATATTAGAAAAGTCATCAAATAAATAAGGAATTGTAGTTATTATCTGTTTCTCCAAAGGCAAATCTGGCTGCTTACCAGAAAAAAACTTTTTAAGAATCTAAGATTTCTGATGGTAATGAGCATTCTTTCAACATGTTAACATAAAAATAAGATGCGACTTTTCAAATACTAAGGGATGATTATGCTGAGTGAAGAGTTGGACTAGATGACATTTTAAAAAATCTAAGAATCTCAGAATATTAGAATTTGAAAGGAACTTCAAAGTTATCAGGTCTAATGGCTTGGTTGTCCATTAGATTCACGTGAAGAGCTTTAAAAACAATAGTAACCCCATCCAGGATCACTTAAAATCAGAGCTTTGTCGGGGTAAAGGCTGGCACTATTTTGTTTGCTTTGTGTTGCCTTTATAATTCTCCCAGATGATGCTAATATAGCCACAGTTGAAAAACAGTGCATTAGTTCACAAATGAGAAAATTAGGTGGGAGGCCTGGCTGGCTCAGTTGGTTAAGCGTCTGCCTTCGGCTCAGGTCATAATCCCAGGGTCCCGGGATCAAGTCCAGCATCAGGCTCCTTGCTCAGTGCGGAGCCTGCTTCTCCCGCTTCCTGCCACTCCCCCTGCTTGTGTTCACTCTGTCTGTCAAATAAATAAAATCTTAAAAAAAAAGAAGAAAATTAGGTCTTACTATTAGAAGATGATAGAACTATCATTTGAAACCAGGGATTCTGTTGTGCTAGCCTATCTTTGCTTGATCTTAAAAGTCCTTCAGTGTGAGATTGGGAGAAGGATAATGCAGTGGGAATCAGGAACTCTGAAACCCTGACATAGGTCACTGGCAAAAAACAGAACTGTTAATTCCTGACCTTAGCATCTGCATCACAGACTATTATGACTTTCCAGTAGTCAGTTTTGCATGTCATTTCAAAATTAGAGGCATCCTGGAGGTGAGAAAACCATGGCAGTGGGAAAGAGAATTAGCTTTACTCCTCTGTTCTGTCTTTGCCTAACCATACTGACTAGGCCCTTGAATTAGTCACTATCTCCCTGAAACCCATTTTCTCATTTGTCAACAGAGAGGGTTCATCAGAATCATGTCAGGAGTGATTTCTAACCCTTATGACCTATGACTAAATAACATCCATGTTGTCAGGACCGATATGTTTTACAATATGTAGCTGCTTTTTTCTGTGGACACAATCCACCAGGTGGTACATGTGAATCCACACAGTAACCATCCTATAAAGGGGGACTACCATACATACTACACATCAAATTCTGAAAACTCTGCTCATTACTGGATATCTCAATTCCATTATAGGTTAAACCATAACATGAGTAGGTCTGAATGCCAAAATGGCACCTTACTCTCAGCATCAAAATGAAGACTCGTTCTAGTTACCAGAACGATGGCTGAATGAAAGAGATATAAACATCACAGGTAGAAGGGTTGATTATACTGTTAATGAACTGATCATGTTCCAGAAATGGTCTCCTTGGATTGGTAAAGAGCAGACAAAGGTAACCTTTCTAACTACCTCCTCTCTCTCAAAAAAAAAAAAAAAAAAAAAAAAAAAAAAAAAAAAAAAAAAAAGTGGTCTGTAAGAAATTGTAGTCATTTTTTTTTTCTAAAATTGTCTTAATATATTTATAAGATAAAAACAACCCTAAGAATGATTTTCTTTTGAAGAACCTCTGGCACCTAAGTGTCACAGATTGCTCAGAACAAATCGGACAAAAGGCTAACTTTCACTTAGTGATTTAGTTAATAAATAATTTCAACATTAAAAAATCATTTTGAAAAGCACATATGGAAAATTAGGAAAAATCCAAGTGGATGAGAATTTAGCAATAAATATTCTTAAAAAAGAAAATATTAAGCGATTGAAAAACTCATTTAGATCGAAAACTGCTCAGCTATAATCGGTAACAAGGAAACATATGATTCTCCCAGCAGAAATAGACTTTAGGCAATAAACAAATCTTTGTGCAAAAAAGAAGACTGGGATATAAAAGGGGAAAAAATGGGTGTTCCTATGCTTAATTATTAGTTACAGGCTCACTGTTGAAATACCATCAGTATTTAAAGAAACGGAGGGCTGGGCAAACCCGGAAAACATCAAATATAAATACATTTGTTTGAACTCTATGGTGAACCATAAAATTTCCTAAAACATCTGTGTTTTATTATAGGCTTGGAAATGAAGAACAGGATTATGTACTCCAAAGTTTACTTTTAAAACTTCCATTTTTCATGGGTCTAATAGTTACAGATAAGAGGTCCATTTTATAAATACTGTCTACTTTTTACTTATTAATAAACATAGTCACAGATTTCTAACTTATCCTATTTTTAGTAGCAAAAAATAAAAACCAAATATTTTTAAATTATATAAAACTAGATGAAAATAACACTATTAGCTATTTTTATATTTTTTAAAGGTTTCATTTATTTACTTGACAGAGAAAGAGAATGAACACAACAAGCAGGAGAGGGGGAGGGAGAATGCAGGGCTCGATCCCAGGACCTGAGCCAAAGGCAGACACTATTAGCTATTTTTAGAACATAGGTTCTTTCCAAAAAGAAATTTTCAAGATACCACAAATAATGTAACATCAAATCTGGGCTAAGAGACTGCTTGGTAACTTTCTTTTTCATGAAAAAGCTCAGAGAAACAAAACTGCAAGATGTTAGATATCAGCCAAACACTAAGGAGCAATGGTGGCAGGCCGGCCTGTAGGAGAGGTCCTCAGGCCACCTCCACAGCGGCTCCCATGTTATTTCTCGGCACCAACTCCATATTCATATAACATGGCCTTGCTTCCTTGTCTTTTGTCCCCAGCTCTGATCTCCACTGGCCTGCTGAACCAGACACTGACACTCGCTCCAGGCTGACAGCTCCTGCTCTGTTAACTCACCCTGGATCACTCCCACACTGCTTTTACTGGCAATGGGTGTTGGCAACCTATTCACTCTTCAGAGTCTGACCTCAGCTCTACCCCCCCCCCACTTCACTCCTCCTCCTCAATTCTGACAGTTTGCAGTGACCTTCTCTTGCTACAAAGACAGAAATGCCTTGGTGTTTCATGTGTAAAATTCTCAAGTAAAACACAGCAGACCTTTAGTCCCATTCTTTAGGGACTCTCAGCAATCAAATTACTACACCCCTAATAAAGCAGGGTAAGTATCTGAGTGACCTTGAATAAATCCCAATTCCTCTTTGAGCCTACCTTTAAGAGTTCCTCAGTTCCCTCATCTAAAATTTCAGGGACACCAGACTAGATAACCTTTTAAAACTACCTCTAGCTCTAATAAAATTGCCCATGTATTGCTCATCTCAGTGAAACAGCACCACCAGGCACCCAGAAATCCTCTCTCTCGCTCATTCCCAGATCCAAATGAACAAATTATTCCCTCTATTCCTGCCATTTTATCTCCTATTCCTCCTAACTTTGCTTAAACATTGCTTCAACCTCCTCTGTGGAGCCAACCTTAACCTTCCCACACCTTTTAGCTCCCCCAGGGCTCAGTACACCTACTTCAGGGCTCTGCCAGTGTCTTCGAATATTCTGCTGTGTGTGAGCCTGGGTGTCTTCCGAAGGGTTTATCTTATCCTCCAGAAAGATGTTCTGGCAACAGTCAACAATGAATGAAAAAATGAAAAGATGGGGCTCCTGGGTGGCTCAGTCGTTAAGCATCTGCCTTCAGCTCAGGGCGTGATCCCGGCATTCTGGGATCGAGCACCGCATCAGGCTCCTCCACTGGGAGCCTGCTTCTTCCTCTCCCACTCCCCCTGCTTGTGTTCCCTCTCTCGCTGGCTGTCTCTCTCTCTCTGTCAAATAAATAAAATCTTAAAAAAAAAAATGAAAAGAAGAAAAAACTTATAATAAGAATTTTCAGGCCCAAATATATGAAAGGGACTTAAGTAATATATTTTTAAATTTTTTTCTTATTTTTAAAATTTGACTTAAGTAATATTTTCTGTTGTCTGTTTTTTAAATATTAGAAAATAAAGCACTGAGCAAGAGGTAGGTTAGAACAAGTGGGGTAGGGTAGTTCTAAGCCAGAGGATGTGCTAAACATTTTGATATACATGATCTAATTTAATCCTCATAACAACTGTTCGAGGGGATTTAATGTTATCTCCATTTTACAGTTAGAGAAAGAATCCTCGAAAACTTCAATAATTTGTCCAATGTCACAATACCAGTTAAGTGGCAGGGTCAGAACAACACCAAAGATGACGTGACTCCAAAAGTCCACTGCTCTTTCCCTAGACTTGTTACTATCATGATCCCACCTTCACAGCACTGGCTCACCTAGCTGTGCCTGCTACAGCTAGCCAATTTTATCTCATATTAAAATTCTAGAAATTTAGGAAACCAAAGTATTTAGAAAAAAGTGGAAAACTCTACTGACATTCCGGCTGTGCTGCTCATGCACGGACCCTACATTTATACATGGTCACTAGCTATATATACCAGTACCGTTAAATGTACTCCTATAAAACCCAGTCTTGTGCTAAGATAACCTACCAGGACCTTAGCTACAAGCACACTGCATCTGGGGACGCTCTCTCTTCTCCACATCAAGCTTCCCAGAGATTGCAATATAATAATATGGGCTTCGATGCACTGCATCTAATTTTATCATAAAAGAAAAATTCTCTGCCATCCAGTTACCATGGATGAAACAGTGACTGTTGCAAACAAAAGAAAAAAGCAGGTGGAGTCCTGAAGGAAAAGTGAAATGTAAGTGAAATCTAAATGATTTTAAAATAGCAGGTCAACCAATATTGTATATTTGAACAAAAATGTTTAACAAAACCAAGAG
>NW_024425341.1:463744-536591 GCF_017311325.1 Ursus maritimus
AAAGAGTGTAAAAATATTACCAAGAGTCAAATGAGGAAAATATGCTTTCAACATTTTCACTTTTTTTCCCTTGGAAAGCTTCAGTGATTCAAATTTGAGAGGCCTATTACAGGGAAGATATTAAAAAGGAATTACAAATGCAAAAGAACAGAAGAGCATTCTACCTTTTATTCCAATTTCTAGAAATAGTCTTCCTATCTCCCTGGAATATACTTATTTTTGAGATTTCATCCTAGTTCTACCCTGTGATCCTTTTAGAAACCCAGTACAGTCTAAAACTACAAAGACAGATGTACCTAAATCTGCCACATAGACCTGTACAGATCAGAGTGGTCAAGCATAGAGCCCTAGCACTATAAAGAACTTCAGAACATCATAGGTACTGAAGCAAGTATGAAGGGAAAAAAAAAAAAACAAAAAAACAAAAACCAACAACAAACACAAGCCTTTTTAATCACAAAAAAGTTGATGTCATATCCAAAATATGAATTAAGGATATTCTTCAAAAATGTGTAGCTGTTTACAGGTACATATACATGTATATTCTATCTATGCTGTATACAAATATAAATGGTTTTTGTTATCATACAGTGAATTCTGGCTTACACTGTAACTCAGGTGGGCCACCACTACCTAGGGATCAAAAAGCAATTGATACCTATCCTATTTTTACCTATGAGCTTAGAGATATCATTTTTGCACTCTCCTCCAGAGTTTAATCATTCTAATAAAATTTACCAGAACTACTTATTTCTGGCTAAACTCTACAATTTAGGCCTTTTGGGTTAGATCCCATGAAGAGAAAAAGCTGGTCACATTCATCCTCACAATAACCTTCCACAGCCTCGAATAATCAGCTAGAGCCATTAAGTTCTTCATTTTCCAAGTCAAGAACCATGATGCAGGGTATTAGATACCGACTAGCTTTACATGGCCAAGAGCCGAGTCAAACCTCTTCTACTTCCCACTATAAAAGAACACAAGTCATATGGTCTTGACGACTCATCTAGAATGACTAACCAATTCCTTTAGCCTTAGACATACAGTTTCCATTTCTATTAATAATCACTTCTACTTAATAATTTTTATTTAATAATTATTAATACTAGGCTTCTTTTAAAAGCTGCTATACACACTTGTCTAATTGTGTACTTTATGGTAAATACATTTTTAAAGTTTAACTTAGAAAGTGCAAGTTCCCTAATTTGTCAAACTCCCCCAACACCACCCCCATTAATACATTAGTATCTGACCTCTACGATTCATACATATGTTTTTTAATAGACTTTGTTTTTTCTTTAAAGATTTTATTTACTTATTTAGAGAGAGAGATAACGTGCATGAGCAGGGGAGGGGCAGAGGGAGAGAGAGAATCTCAAGCAGACTCAGTGCTGAGTGCGGAGTGTGACACAGGACTCAATCCCATGACCTCAAGATCATGATCTGGGCTGGAATCAAGAGTTGGATGCTTACCGACTCTTGGTCTAGCCACCCAGGCGCCTGACAATTTTTTAACAGAAATGGCATCATTTGATACTTAATCTTATTTTGGGTTTTTTTCCTCCATTTATTCCTAGAAAATAATAAAGTACTAATATTTTATCAATATTATGTGCCAAGTATTATTAGTATAAGCTTTACGTGGATTTTCACATTTAATCTTCATAGCCAGTCCAATTATTTCCAATTTATAGATGAGGAAATTGGTGAACCGAGAGAAGAGAAATAATCTGCCCAAGATTATAGAATCAGTTTTTTTTAAAAGATATTTATTTATTTATATGACAAAGGGAGAGAGAGAGAGAGAGCATAAGCAGGGGGAGTGGGAGAGGGAGAAGCAGACTCCCCACTGATCAGGGAGTGTGATGCAGGGCTCGATCCCAGGACCCTGGGATCATGATCTGAGCCGAAGGCAGTCACTTAACCAAATAAGCCACCCAGGCACCCCACAGAATCAGTTTTAAGTACTGAGGAGGGGATGAAAATCTATGCAGCCTGAGTGAAACTGTACACTTCCAACCCTTCACCATGACATACATATCAGTACACATAACGCTATGTGGTTCTTTCTAATAACTTTATTAATTATATGAGTATAATTTACTTAATCCCTTACCAATGGACATCTGCATTATTTTCAATTTCTTGCTTTTGTAAACAACGCTGCAATTAATGTCCTTGTACACACATCTTTGTACATTTAAGTGCCCAGCATCTTCTTTTGAAATAATTCTAGACTTAGTAAAAAAGGTTGTACAAATAGTACAGGAAGTTCCTGTATACCCTTCACCCAACCTTCTCCTAATGTTAACTTACAAAACTATACTATAATGACCAAAACCAAGACATTAACATTGGTATGGTACTATTAACTAAACTACAGACCTTATTTGAATTTCACCGGTTTTTCCATTACTGTCTTTTTTCTATTCCAGGACACTATCCAGGATCCTATGATCCACTTGGTAGTTGTGTTTTCTTTGTCCCCTCTAATCTGTGATAGTTTAATCTTTTATGACCTTGACACTTCTGAATAAAACTGGCGAGTCTGTGGAATATTCTTCAATTTGAATTTGTTTGATGTTTTCTCATGTTTACACTGAGGTTAGGCATTTTTCAATGGATATTTATTTTGTTCTGTGGGGTATAATCTAATATTAACATTTCCTTGCTCAAATCATTCCAGCTTTGACCTTGGGAGTCTCTCCAGGTTGGCCCAGTTGTCTTTTTGGCATGACCCCCCTCTGTTGAGCACTTCCTTAACTTTCTGGCACCCCAAGATGTTCTCGGCTCCCCTTGTATTTTTCCTGCCCCAGGTCTAGAACCAAATACTTCTCCAAGGAGCCCTGGTTCCTTTTATTAGTGAATAATACTTAGAAACCAAGGTCTGGATGCTAGGAAAGTCACTGCTTCCGGATCCTCTCAGCAGGCAGAACTAGGAAATATCTCTATATGTACTAACACAGACACACTCTGCTACATTTCTGTGTCTGTACATTAAATACTATAAATTTGTAATGATAACTCCAATCCCAATCTAACACCAAAGGGTTTAACTCTACCCTTTTCCCTAATTTGTACTGTCTTTCTCCTATAGAGAGAAACCTGGTTCTTATCACCTACAGTTTATTTGCTTATTTGTTTAATCCTAGTAATAGTTTCAGAATTGCTAGCTCATGGTCTCCTTTGCTCATAGGAAATAATGTGAAATTTAGAAACATACCGATTTTTTAATGTTAAAAAGGGCTTCTCAAATGCAAATATTGCCAAATAATTCTCTGTTTCTTAATAACACTAATGTAAAACACATCATAAATCAGAGTTTGGCCCTTTAATAAAAATATATGTGGGTACCTGCAGAAATACTGACACCATTTACTGGAGGCTAACAGCACTGGAAAAATCCTTACAGTGAGCTTAATTAGAAGTATTATAAACAAGGAAAACATAAGAACATAAGAACTTGAAGAAGTGACCTAAGAGAGTTTCTAAAGGTTTAGTTTTCAGGTATCTTTAATTCAATTTTTCCTATTTAAAAAAATGCAACAGATGTAGTAGACAGCCAAAAAAATATGTTCTCCGAGTCAGCAGCATTGTGGAAATATGAAGAGAGAGAGTAAATGAAAGTAACTGCGGTCTCTCAGAGCTGCTGGAAAATATACCTCAGCAAATAAAAGTGGGAAAACAAATGGAAAAAGTTGAAATCAGAAAACAGCTCCCAGTAATTCTGAATATGAAAGCATGAAGTTTTAATCAAAACACCAGCAGAGATCCTGGCAGGATGGTGACAAGAAAAAGACTGCAACATGGTGAAGAAAGCAGTGCTTCCTTTGCAGGTGCTAAATAGCTAAATTAACTACTGTATGAATAACTTATATACTATTTACTCAGAACGCAGAAAGCAACTCCAAGAAAAAGCTATTTCTCATCTCAAAGCTAGTAAAAAATGACACAGAAGAAGAATGGGTGTCCTTTAGCAGGACTCTAATTATGACCACCACTTTAGGTTTGGGTGGAGGCTGGGAAAAGAAGGAAGGAAGACAGACACTGGCAAGCGCTAGGAAGAAAAGTCTGGAAAGACTCCAGACTGCTTAGTATGCACAAGAATTTTACAGAGCTAGCTGTGCTGGTCTTATTATTCTAGCTTTTATGTACACATCCTTTAGAAGGCTGAATAAAAATGACCATAGGCAGTTACATCCTTTGTATTTTTAAAAGGTTGGCAGGAAGTATTTTAAGACTTTTTATATAGATGTGTGTGTTTCAAAAAAAAATGTATACACAATCTTTTTTAAAAACATAAATAGGGGCACCTGGGTGGCTCAGTCAGTTAAGCGTCTGACTCTTGATTTTGGCTCAGGTCATGCTTGCAGGGTTGTGAGATCGAGCCCTGAGTCAAGCTCCACGCTAGGTGTGAAGCCTGCTTATTATTCTCTCTCTCTCCCTTTGCCCCTCACCCACCTCTATAAATAAATAAATAAATACTTATAAATAAATTAGGCAAAAAGAAGATAACTGGTATGAAAAACTTAATGCTTATAAAAAGTATTTTTCCTTTATGTGAAATTACTATAAAAAAGTCAGTGGCTAACCCTGTAGTTTTTAGACGCCACAGGGCCACAGCATCTCCACATAGAAGCTGCAAGTCTACTCATGTTTTATCACCCACCTATAGCAGGGTAAAAAGTCTACTAAAAATGGTCAAGAGTTAAGTATTGTGGGGAAATGTAAAGGAAGAGTGGTATATTTTTATGGAAGCCCACAATCCCCAGGTTTTCATCAGTAGATTTGGAGTTCTAAAAAATTTAGAAATATGTAAATAACTTTTAGACTTTCATATGTAATTCTACTGGGTTCTAACAGCTGAAAAAAAGTTGACACAAAAGTCACATTACAAAATTGCCCAGTCCTTTTAAAAATGATATTTCTACATGTTAGATGTGTAACTTTTTGACATTCTTCCTATTCTACTTTAAAAAAATCTGATTTTATGCCATAGTGACTCAAATAGCTCAGTGTACACAAACAATACACATGGATTACATTCATAGGATAAGGGTTGTTCTAAGTGCATCACACAATGTCACCCTTCCTTTCACCACACTGGCACTTAAACTATTACCTCCCCCATCCGGAGTTCTCTCTCTTATTCTAGATCCATAGAATCTATAAGAACCACCTTTTAAATGACAACTAAATTCTACTTCCTTAAAGGAGGTTTCCTAATGCTCCTGAGTTGGAAGCAATTTCTCTTTATTCTGAAAACCCACAGCATTTTATAGGTAATTTTCTACTGAATGCAGAATTCTAAACATGCTTGCCCTGCCTCTCCAAGATTTTCATTCCCTAGGTGCTGCTGGGAAGGAACTCTGCAGATAGAATTAAAGTTATTAATCAGCTGACCTTAATACAGAAAGATTATTCTGGATTATCTGGGTGGGCCCAATTTAATTCTACAAGCCCTCCAAAACATAAGAGAAAGACAGAACAGTCACTCGGGAGATGTGCCAAACAAAACGAAACAAAACAAAAACAAAAAGAGCAGAGGAGAGGTGAAGCAGGAGGGAGGTTAGAGAGACATGAAGAGTGAGAAGGACTTGAGCCATCAGTGCTACGTGTAAAGATAGAGAAAGGGGACCAGAAGGCAAGGAATGTGGCTGGCTTCTAAAAGATGAGAATGACCACAAGCTAACAGCAAATAAGGAAATGAGGACCTCAGTCTGACAACCACGTGGAACTGATTTCTGCCAACAGCCTGAACGAGTTTGGAAATGGATTCACCCTCAGAGCTTTCAGAAAGAGAGGTAAGCCTGCCTAAACCTTGACTTTGGTTTTGTGAGACCTGGAGCAGAAAAATCCAGGTCAACCCCAACCTGTGACCTACAAAACAGTAAGATAATCAATCTGTGTTGTCTTAAACTGCTGAGTTTACGGTAATTTGTTACAAGAGCAATAGAAACCTTATGTTTTCTTTTGCACTTTATCACACTCAATAATCTGTCCTATCTTAGTGGACATCAGAGACATCTGAGGAGCTTTTAAAAATGCAGATGGACCTAGAGATTTGAAATTGATTACAGCGAGGAGAGGAGAGCTGGGAGAAGACATCAACATTTTGTTTACACTCCACAAGTGACATTTTCCCCAACAATTTTTTTTTAAAGATTTTATTTACTTATTTGACAGAGATAGAGACAGCCAGCAAGAGAGGGAACACAAGCAGGGGGAGTGGGAGAGGAAGAAGCAGGCTCATAGCAGAGGAGCCTGACGTGGGGCTCGATCCCAGAACGCCGGGATCATGCCCTGAGCCGAAGGCAGATGCTTAACTGCTGTGCCACCCAGGCGCCTCTCCCCAACAATTTTTTAAATATTAGCATTATCACAGAAAGTTTCTGCATGTCTATTCCTCGTGATGTGTGAACTGGTAGGCCATTCCTTTTCACTGAATACCACACTGTATGCCACAGTTTATCCATTCACCTGTTAACAGACATTTGGGTTGTTACCAATTTGGGGCTATTACGAATAAGGTTGCTACAAATATTTTTGTGACATAGGCTTTCATTTATCTTGAATTGCTGGATCATAGGGTAAGTGTATGTTTAGTTTTATAAGAAAGTTCAAGACCTTACTTCAAAGAGTCTATACCACTTTAATAGTTTCCATCTAAGTGAGAATACGTTAGTTGCCTATTATTTCTCCTCTCACCTCAAATGATTTTAGTGTGTAGCCAGAGTTACGAACCACTATGTTAAAAATTCCTTCAGGGCAAGATGCATGTCTCACTTATTTTTGCTTTCCCCAATATATTTAGCACAGTCTTTAGCAAAGCAGAACTCATGAATCCTTTCAAATTTCATCTTAATCCAGTTTTTTAATTTTGCCATACATGGCAAATCTATTAAGTATGCCTTTTATACCTAACCAGAACTAGCATATAATTTTGGCAGAATTCTAAACATGCTTGCCCTCCCTCTCCAAGATTTTCATTCCCTAGGTGCTGCTGGGAAGGAACTCTGCAGATAGAATTAATACCCCATATAATAATGGGCCCAATATTTGTTTTTCCATACCAAATTCTGAGTTCCATGAGGGCATAACCTGTGCATGTGTTATTTAAGGGCTGCACCCCAGAATCCAGCAGAGATTGGCCCATGGCAGGACCTCAATGAATGAACAATATGCTTTTGGGGAAAGAAAGACTCTTTCTTAGTATTTTGTGTGTTTATTTACATCAAAACAATACGGCACAACTCTCTACTCTAGGAGGGTCCTAGGTCTATAGGCTCTCAACATTTGGGGGACCAAAGATCCCTCTGACAATCTGATTAAAACTATATGGATTCCCTTGCTCTCTCTCTCTCTCTCAAAAAAAAAAAAAAAGATTGAATTATATATACACTCACACCCATTCACAATTCTGCATACAGTGTCAAGTTCTTCACATAATGCTCACAAAGTCAATCCATGGGCAGAAATCACTACACTGTGTTTTACATACAACTGTAATAATTTCTTTCACAAGTATTTGTTGAATATCTGATTTGTCCTGGAATTACACTAGGTATAAAGATACTATGACCAATAAGACACACTCTCTGCCCTTAAGAATAGGGTCAGGGAAAACAAAAGCAAAAATGAACTATTGGGACTTTATCAGGATAAAAAGCTTTTACACAGGAAAAGAAAAAAATCAACAAAATGAAAACGCAACCTAGAGACTGGGAGAAGATATTTGCAAATGACATATCAGATGAAGGGCTTGTATCCAAGATATACAAAGAACTTATCAAGCTCAACACTCAAAAAAACAAAAATCCAGTCAAGAAATGGACAGAAAACATATACAGACATTTCTCCAAAGAAGATAGACAAATGGCCAAGAGCCACATGAAAAAATGCTCAACGTCACTCATCATCAGGGAAATACAAATCAAAACCAAAATGAGATACAACCTCACACCACTCAGAATGGCTAAAATTAACAACTCAGGAAACAACGGATGTTAGCGAGGATGTGAAGAAAGGGGAACTCTCTCACACTGTTGGTGGGAACGCAAACTGGTGCAGCCACTCCTCAAAACACTATGGGGGTTCCTCAAATAGTGAACAATAGAGCTACCCTATGACCCAGCAATGGCACTACTAGGTATTTATCCAAAGGATACACACAGTGATTCAAAGAGGAACATGCACCCCAATGTTTATTCAGCGATGTCCACAGTTGCCAAAATATGGAAAGAGCCCAAATGTGCATCGACAGATGAATGGATAAATAAGATGTGGTATATATATGCAATGGAATATTACTCAGCCATCAAAAAAATGAAATCTTGCCATTTGCAGCAACATGGATGGAACCAGAGGATATTATGCTAAGCAAAATAAGTCAGAGAAAACCAAATACCATATGATTTCACTCATATGTGGAATTTAAGAAATCTAACTAATGAACATAGGGAAAAGGAAGGAAGGAAAAATATAATGAGATTAAAAAAAAAAAAGAGAGAGAAAGACAAACCATAAGAGACTCTTAATTATTTGGAACAAACTGAGGGTTGCTGAAGCAGGGGTGGGTGGGCAGGTGCGGTAATTGGTTGATGTGCATGAAGAAGGGCACTTGATGTAATAGCAATGGGTGTTACATGCAACTGAGGAATCACTAAATTCTACCCCTGAAACTCATAATACACTATATGTTAACTAAATTGAATTTAAATAAAAATTTAAAAAAAAGAATAGTGTCAAGAAAATGGATAAAGAAAATGTCACACACACACACACAGGAATAGCACACAGCCATAAAAATGATGAGATCATGCCATTTGATACAACACAGACCTAGAAAATACTGTGCTAAGTGAAATAAGCCAGTAAAAGAAAGACAAATACCATATCATTTCACTCATGTGTGGAATTTAAGAAACAAAGCAAATGAACAAAGGGGGGAAAAGAGACAAATCAAAACACAGATTCTTAACTACAGAGAACAATCAGATGGTTACCAGAGGGAAGGTGGGGGGGGGATGGGTGAGTTAGGTGAAGAGGATTAAGAATACACTTAACTTGATGAGCACTGAGTAATATATGGAACTGCTGAATCACTATATTGTACACCTGAAACTAATACAACACTGTACGTTAACTACACTGGAATTAAGATTTAAAAAAAAAATGAATAAATAAAAAGAAGATTCAGAACTATAAATACAGAGAACCAACTTATGGTTGCCAGATGGAGAAGGGTGTTGGTTTGGGCAAAATGGGTGAAAGGGAGAGGAATAAGTAGCCACAGGAATAAAAAGCAGAGTATAAGCAACACAGTCAAGGATATTGTAATACCAATGAAATGGGTCAGACGGTAGCTATACTTGTGGTGAACACAGCATAATGTATAAACTGGTCAAATCACTAAATTGCACACTTGAAACTAATACAACATTGTGTGTCAACTATATTAAAAAAAAGGGTCAGGGAGAAGGTCATACACAAGCAACAAGTCATATCATCTAATAAAAATTCAGATATTCTCAAAATCCGTAACTCTTTTAAAATATGTCTTTTTTTGGCTAAGTTTATAACATATGATTAACAACCTGAAATACAAACAACCCTTCAAGGTAATATTTTAGGTACACAGATTTATCTTTGATTTACATTTCTATAAGTGAAGGAAAACACAAGAAAAAGAGGAAAACAATGTATCTATGTTGCATTCTTAAGGAATAATTGCTTCTGATTGCTTCTAGAATTAAGCAACTACATGGTAAAATGACTTGCCTAGGATTAAATACTGAGTTTCCCTAGTGGTCTTCAAATGGCAGTGTGTTGAAATAAACATAGTAGTTCATTTATCTGAAAGTATCAGAATTTTCAACAGGTAGCTGAGATGCTGACGGAGAACTGCAGGAATGTACAGTGCTCAAGAGGAAGTCTGTGTACCTGCATCATCCAGTAAAGACTTCCTTGTGAAGTCTGGGAAAATGCTGTTTCCTGGTGTTTCTGAGAAAGCAACATTACAGCACAAAAACTATACTGCTGTCTATGAAAAGTTTGAGGGAAGGGTAAATGTTAAAACTACTAAAAGAAACAAAAAACTTTAAGCAACAAAAAATCCAACATTGACAGGGAATGGAGTTCAAAAATGAGCAGAGAAATGAATTATTCTACAATAGATTTTCTGATGTAAGCTAATTTCTTTAAAAGCCAAAATCTTTATAGTTTCATTGGCAATCTTTCCAAATCTATTTCACACTGTCTCCTTAAACTAAATAAGCATAATTCAACATTTTTGATGACTCATTAAGTAAAACCATTACTCTGATGCGGTACACAATAGAGCCATTCTCTGAGAAGCTACTTGACTACACAGATTTGCCTGTCCTTTGTCAAAACAACTCCAGCTGTTCCATTTGGAGACCCAGTGCTTTTTAAAGTTTCATTTTCTTTCCACCTCCTTATTAAATCATTTCTTGCTAATGTCCATATACCGAACAGTAGTCCCTCCCACTTCATCCTTCTAATTCATGGCTAACTGGGAAAATAACAAAATTAAGTTAAAATTTCAACTAAAAAATTTAAGTAACAACCTAAATACTTGTGTTTCATGAAGTTGGTTTTAGAAAAATCAATGGGCTGTGACTACTACTTTGTCAGTGAAGAGCTGGTTCAGACTGCCAGGTGCCCAGCCCGACCACAGACTGAAGCAGTTGTTTGTGTATCAGTGTCCACCTGTGTCTGCATGGCCATTTGCTTAGGATATACCAAGAAAGGTGATTAGGACAACAATTTTGAAGTAAAAATTGTGGTTATTATTAAAAATAGTCCACAAGTGAGGGTCTGAGTAAAATTTTAAGGTTTGTTACACAGACAATATAACATCCACTTAGTCAGGCTTTTTGGAGTTCTTATGTTAACTTTGTGCTTTCAACTTTCTGAGTCTTTTTCAAACAACTGACCTTTACATGAGTAAACCATTAATACAACCACAAAAATTATTTTCCTTTATAACATTTTTATTGTACAGCTAAAAGTGCCTTTAAATTAAAATTTGTTTCATTATATCCTTAATGGATAGGTAAACACTGTGTTTAGAATACATATTTGCTGACAGCTCATTTACATTGGATTGCAGGCCTGTCAAAAAAAAAAAAAAAAAGTACATCACTCCTAAGGAACCCATCCCCATGTGGTATATCATAAGCAAAAGGAGGAGGGTTTAAATTCACAGTGTGACCCATGACATTCATATTAATATCACATGTTCATACTTGAGTCAAAGGAGCAGCAACCTTGACAGAGTATGTTCTAAAAAATCTCCAAACATACAAACAATCTAACTTCCATAGAGACATCTGAATATGAAATTCTGTAGCACTCCTTCATGATCAAATTAAAAATGGAATCTCTCTGGGAATCATTAATATTCCATTAAAGTACCCTTAATGATTACTACCTCCCCTACTCAAACCTCTATCCTTTCTTTCTTCTTCTTTTTTTTTTTTTTTTTTTTGGTTAAAAATCTGTTTGTACTCTTTAAGTAGCATCTGTTCTGCCAAAATGTTCTACCAGACTTCTTTCTGATAGATACATTTTTTTTAAGCATGAACATGATTTGTGGATTTTCAGCTATTTCAAAGTATTATCCTCATTATAGTCACCATGTTTCATTCAAGGTCTGAACCACACGAAAGGCAGCATCATTATTCAGTCCATGACGAGCACATGACTGGAAGCAAAGCATGCTTCTAGATCTCCATGGAGAAAGCAGAAGCAGAAACACACCACAAACCTTTCATCACAACTCAGCTTGATTCATTTTACTGAAAAAAAGCAATATTCCATATTTTAAACAAGAACCTTTAGAGCTTTTGTCTTAAAAACCTTGCTAACATAGCTTTTCTCTTTAAAATCTATCCTGCTTCTATCAGGATAAGCATCTAAGCCCTTTTCCTCCATAGATACTGTTGCTACCAGGTTTCCATGACCTTCTCTCTGAGAGAACTCACCTACTCTAGGCAACAGTTGATGCTCTTTTTTTAGCTACACTTAAATACCACCCATAAGTTCCTATTTTCAACTACATACTCCGAATATAACTCAGATCAAGTATTTTTGAGAATTCACTTCAAGCTTTTCATTTATAAAAAGTTCAGACTTTTTCTGACTGCAGCCTGCTTCTTCCTCTCATGTAATTCTTTAGGACTAAGCCTTTGAGAATGCTGCTACGACAAAGGTAATTTTCCTGGATTTAAATCTAAACTTTCACTATTAGTACACACTTGTTTGTCTAAACCAATAAATACAATATGAAAGATAAAACTTGATACGATTTGCATTTACAAAGAGAAATTAAGAATGCCTCCAATACTTAGATTGAAAGGTACCTTAAACACCATCTATAGGATTTTTCCAATATTCCTGCCACTGAATATTTAGCTCAAAAAATATGAGCACAGCAGAAAAACAGAGCAAGAAGTTCTGGTCCAGGTGGCAAGTGGCGGTGACAGAACAGGAGTGGGCCCTAGACACTGTGGGCTATAGGAGCCCGAACAGGTTATGGGCACAGCCCAAATACCTTATTTTACAAATGAAGAAACTAAGGCACAAAGTGGTGAAATGATCACGCTGAGGGTCCATCACCAGTCACTGGCAGCATTAAGAAAGGCTCAGAGCCCCAATGACCCCCACATCCCATTCACAAAAACTAGAGCAGCAGAAAAAACAAAGAAGCTAACATTTACGTACACTTGAATGCATTTTAGATGACACAATGCTAGCCACTGAACACACAGCATCTTATTTAATCCTCATAACCACTCTTGGAGGAAAGTATTATTAACTGTGTTGTACACGAGGAAACTGAAAAAAGTTACTTTCTGGCCAAGGTAAAATACTGGGCTTCCTTTCCAGATCTGACACTATTCACTTTACATGGCCACAAAGCCTACCATTACATTCAGCCTAACAGATCAAACATTAACTCAGAAAAAAAATTATGGTTGTTCTACCTTTTATTGTTCTTCCATTCCACGCAGATCAGAATGCAGGTGATATAGGAGGGGGCAGATGGGCAATTTGGGGTAACAATTTAGCAACAGAAACTCTAATAATAAACTCAAAATAATTCAATAGTGAATATATTTTTCTCAATACTCTCAGTACCCACTCTCACGCCACTATTCCTTCTCTCATGGACAGACCATTTCTTCACCATCTTTTCCATTTCTACTCCCACATTTTCCCAAACAAATCTCCACAGTATCCGGAATAATCATAAAAATAGATTTATATGACTTTCCAGCTTTCAACTCTTGAAAATAATTCTCATTGACTTTTTCTTAATATACCACTGTTTTTAATGCTGCTACATAGTTATACCTAACCTGATCATGATATTTGGTAATTTAAAAGAAAGACCCAAGAGTAGTAAAATTTCATTAAGCTAATTTTTATACAATGCTTAAATCTCTGGCTGAATGGAAAGAACAGGCCCATTTGCCCCCAACCTCTTTTTTTGTTTTTCTTTTTTAAATGGGCCTTTTCTTCATTGAAAGTTTTATTGATATAATTGTGGATCTGCATGTAGTTTTAAGAAATAATAGATTTCTTATACATTTTACCCAGTTTCCTCCAGAGGCAATATTTACAAAACTACAGTATAATATCACAACCAGAATACTGACGTTAATAAAACTTGATCTTACTCAGGTTTCTCTAGTTATCCTTGTCCTCAGTGACAACAATGGAAGTAAAGAGTAGAGAGCAAAAATGGCATGTGCAGGGGGAGTGTGGGATGTTGCTTAAGGTTAGCCTTTTGGGATAAAGAAAAGGAGGGCAATTTTCAGTGTTAAATTTTCAACCTTCTCCCTGGCTGAAAGGGTCAAATTAGAACTCTAGAAGTGAAGTCGGCTAACTTTGCTCTCTCTCTTTTTAAGGAGAATTCTTACAACTCTTCATGTCACACTGTGTGAAACAGGTCCTTTTCAGGGATTGAGATCACAAAAAATTGCTTATCTCTAAGTCTAATTGATGACTGATTTTTATTTACCCTTAAATACAACTATAATTGACTTAAAAGCCTAATGGCTATGAACCTTCACAGTATCTTATATTTCCTAATCATGTTTCTTCCTTGTCCAATAAGACACATTAATCTTTATTTAAAATGTATTTTTCACCCCAACCCAAAGAGCCAAAGCAATCTCAAAAAAGAAAAGCAAAGTGAGAGGCATTACAAATCTTCAAGTTACTTCAAGTTATATTACAAAGCAGTAGTGATCAAGACAGTACGGCCCTGGCATAAAAACAGACACAAGGATAACCCAGAAATGAATCCACAACTATATGGGCAACTAATATTCAACAAAGCAGGAAAGAATATCCAATGGAAAAAAGACAGTCACTTCAACAAATGGTTTTGGGAAAACCGCACAACAACATGCAAAAGAATGAAACTGGACCACCTTCCTATCCCATACATAAAAATAAATTTCAAATGAATGAAAGACCTAAATGTGAGATAGGAACCATCAAAATCCGAGAGGAGAACACAGGCAATAACCTGTCTGGGATTGGCCATAGCAACTTCTTACTAGATATGTCTCCTGAGGCAAGCGAACAAAAGCAAAAATAAACTATTGGGTCGGGACTTCATCACGATAAAAATCTTCTGCACAGTGAAGGAACAACTAAAAAAAAAAAAAAGAAAGAAAAAAGAGAAAAGGCAGTCTATGGAATGGGAGAAGATATTTGCAAATGACATATATGATAAAGTGTTAGTATTCAAAATCTATAAAGAACTTCTCAAACTCAACACCCCAAAAAACAAATAATCCAGTTAAAAAATGGGCAGAAGACATGAACATTTTTCCAAAAAAAGGCTTAAAGATGGCTAATAGATACATGAAAAAATGCTCAACATCACTCATCATCAGGGAAATACAAATCAAAACTGCAATGAGATATTACCTCA
This sequence comes from Ursus maritimus, assembly GCF_017311325.1. Classification (NCBI taxonomy): domain Eukaryota; kingdom Metazoa; phylum Chordata; class Mammalia; order Carnivora; family Ursidae; genus Ursus; species Ursus maritimus. The sequence goes on from NW_024425341.1 coordinate 478,719, forward strand.
CACCTGTCAGAATGGCTAAAATTAACAACTCAGGAAACAACAGATGTTGGTGAGGATATGAAGAAAGAGGAACCCTCTTACACTGTTGGTGGGACTGCAAACTGGCGCAGCCACTCCTCAAAACACTATGGAGGTTCCTCAAATAGTGAACAACAGAGCTACCCTATGACCCAGCAAAGGCACTACTAGGTATTTATCCAAAGGATACACACAGTGATTTGAAGGGGCACATGCACCCCAATGTTTATTCAGCAATGTCCACAGTTGCCAAAATATGGAAAGAGCCCAAATGTGCATCAACAGATGAATGGATAAAGATGTGGTGTGTGTGTGTGTGTGTGTGTATATATGTATATATATATATATATCCACACATACAATGGAATATTATTCAGCCATCAAAAAATTAAATCTTACCATTTGCAATAATGTGGACAGATCTAGAGCACATTATGCTAAGCTAAATAAGTCAGAGAAAAACAAATACCTATGACTTCACTCATATGTGGAATTTAAGAAACAAAATATGAACATGAGGGAAGGAAAAAGAGAGGCAAACCAGAAAACAGACTCTTAACTTTAGAGAACAAACAAACTGAGCATTACTGGAGGGGGGTGGGCAGGGAACGGGTGATGGGTATTAAGGAGGGCACTTGTTGTAATGAGCACTGGGTGTTGCACGTAAGTGATGAATCACTAGACTCTATACCTGCAACTAATGTTACACTGTATGTTCACTGGAATTTAAAACCTTGAAAAGAAATAAACTGTATTGTATTTTTCTTTGCTGACCTTGAGTCTGTTTAAACACTAACATTCCAGCTAATTTCTCCATCATTTTCACAAATTATTTTTCCAAAATACCAAATGAGAAAAATGCATTTAGAATAAAATACAGTGCTTTTAGCCAAATATGTATGTTAAGGATTGGATATAGGTAGTCTATGTTCTTAGAAACTTATGAAAGAACCTCACCTGTCTTTTGTGAAAGCTAAGGAAAAACAAGCACATCTGAATAAGAACTTTTTTTGGGATTCTGACCAATACAATATGTAACAATTTAGTTCACTACGTTATTTACTGTTCCATTAATGGAATGATACATAAGAATTCCACTAAACCAGGCATACTAATTTATATTTTGTCAATTTAACTGCCACTCCCCCCCACCCCACAATCTACACACACAGACACACGTGCGCGTGCACACACACACACCCACACACACACACTATTTCTCTCTCTCTCTTCACCATTAACTACCTCTCTCTTCACCAGTAACATCCGAGAGAGTGAAAACTTTTGGTCTTTCCTCAAGAGACTGCAAGTTAATTTCAATGTTAATAAATTCCCAAGTAAAGGAGATAGGTGCAGATAATTTCCACCCAAAAAATTAAGTTTCAGAAGAATATTCTAAAGTCAAACATCTCATTATAAGCAATAGCCTGAAAGAATGGCATGTTATTGACTAGCCCAAGCAAGATTTATTTACCTTGTTTTTTAATGATTTCCAGTGACACTGCCTTGTAACTAGAGCTATTATTAAAGCTATTTGTGTATTTAAGCAGATTTAAAAGGAGATAGGTTTCAAAACACTCTGCAAATTGTATTCAGTTTTGTTTTTTACTTATATTAGAACCATTTTGAAAGACTTGGGTGTTTTGCTGTTTCTGCCCTCATCAAAATGATATAAAAATTCTTTTTTTTCTTTTTAAGATATTATTTATTTGACAGAGAGAGAGACAGGAAGAGAAAGAACACAAGCAGGGGGAGTGGAGAGGGAGATGTAGGCTTTCCACTGAGCGGGGAGCCCCATGCGGGGCTCAATCCCAGGACCCTGGGATCATGACCTGAGCCAAAGACAAGACGCTTAACGACTGAGCCACCCAGGCGCCCCAAGATGATATAAAAATTCTTAGAGATTTTTTTTTCTAATTCCCATGGGCACCTTTGAATTCAATTGCTGCTCAAGAAAAAAAGAAATTTAAAGACCTAACTACGACAAGGATAAAAATATTAAGAATGTTATTTGAATATCAAATGGTAGGTGGCAATAAGAAAGCTGAGATAGAAAACCACCAGGGTTTCATGTTCCATTGTCAAAATCTCCAGTCTGGATCTCCCCAAAATGAAATTATTATGCAGCCAATAACTAACCTTCTACCCCACATGTTTCTATGACACTTCTCATTGGCGCCTTTTGCCTTATTTCCCATTGCTTCTTTCCTGCTTTTATGTAAATATGTTTTGAAATGGCTACTTCCCCTCTAAATATTTAAATAACTGGTGGTCATCACCCAAAGTTCCTGTGTTTCCCCCTATATGTAATGAGAAATGAAGGGTTATCAACCACCCTCCTTAGAAATAGAACACAAAATGGACTGAAGATAAAAATGTGGCATTTCTGTTAAAACCAAGAATAGAGATTCACGGGAAACTCAGAAGAAATAAAACTTACAGAACAGTTTAAGACCAAACTTAAACTGGCCCTGGAATCATGAAGAACCTTTGAGGAAGCAAATTAGTTCTTGTCCTCTTTGAAGATCCCAAAATAATCCTGGGATGTTAATGGAGAAGTGAATTATTTGAAGTGGTTCAAAATCACAGGGAAAAAAGAAATGTTGCTAGATGTCCACCTGCTCTCTATATCTTCTCCAAACAGTTCTAGTAAGAAGGCTCAGGATCTCCAATCTTGCAGTTTCAAAGATCCAAACCAAACATCAGATATAAAAGCGTGGCAAGAGGGTCCATGAGAAATAACCTGTTGTTAACAAGGTAAAAAGGCAGGAGAAACAGGGCTAACCAAGGTTCATTTTCAAGTGCCTCCACAATGTTACCACAGACTTTATGGAACAAATGCTTCTTGTGGAAAATTTTGATGGCCATTCTTTGGAATCAACAGTCTTCGGAAAAGAAGGAACCCATAAATGACGAGGGTTAAAAATCTTACCACAAAAGGAGGAAATGCTCAAGCTCAAGGTCACAGATGGTCCCTTGGAAAGAGCAAGAGAATGTGCATGGTTAGGCTAAAAAAGGATGGGCAATAGAGGTCTTGTGAATTAAAGCTAATCCCACTTGGCCTTCGTACTTACAAAAACACCTTAGACCCAAACCCTGCAGGAAGGGATGGAGGTCCTTCCCAATCCATTTCAAACGAGGAAAAGAATAAAATAATATTAAAAATAAAAAGTTACAATAGCTAACACATACAGTATTTATTACATGCTAAGACTCTAAAGGCTTTATAGGTTAACTCATTCAATTATTAAAACAACTGATGAAGTGGGTACTAATAAGATCTCCCATTTCACAGATGCAGAAATCAAGAGACAAAGTTTCAGTGAATTTTTTTTTAATCCCTCAGCTACTAAGAGAGGGGAGCTGGGATTAGAACCCAATCAGTATAGCTCCCAAGTCCGTAATCATAATCATCACACTATAGTGTCTCTCAGAAAGTTCAGCCTCCAACCCAGAGTTGACCCACGTTTCACATTCTCATCCCCCTCTATTCATGTACTTAAGAGTTTTATTACTTGTTATAAAATCTTAGGAATGTCTTAGTAAGTCTATCAGTACCAAACGCAGAACATCCCTTTGTCTTTCTTTTCCATATTGTCCCACAAGGATGCTTAAGCACAAACACATCCAAGTGCTGGGGTGGGCAGCCCCTATACAGCCATGAACCATGCCAGATGGTTTGGTGTATTTTGTTAAAGCATTGCTGTCCTGATTTGGTGAAATAATAGGGAAAGGTACTTATGACAGAGAACATTAATGTTTATGGGTGGGGAAGATGGTGGGAAATGAAACAGAATAATAATCTAACTAAAAACCAAAATAAGTCTACTAGTAAAATGGTATCTATACTTCAAAGGCCTCTCTCAGACATCATATCCTCCCAGCCAGAGTTCAACTTTAAAGAACCTAAATAATATTCTATCACTGGTTGTCCTTTGGTAGCCAACTAATTCTACTTTATATTATAGGTATCTAGAATTTATACTCAATGCAACTTGTGAGAGAAACATTCTTATTTGCACAAAGCACTCATTTATCTGTTAGGTCATCAGGTCAAAAGGGACAGTGCAGTGGAACTGTAAATTATAAAAAGGGCTCAATTTATCATCTATTCCTTTCATGTAGTCTAAGGCAAAATTAAACCAAAATATTAACTGAAGTCTCTGAATTAAAGGCTTGAAATAAATTTCTCATTTTTCATCCTTTAAATACATTACGGTTTATCTTTTTTGATAACCATTTCTCTTGAGAACAAGCAGAATCAGTTTATATTTTAATTTTAATATGGAATAACTGTTCATTTTAAGGGAAAAAGAACCACCCATTCTCAGTAGTTTGTGATGATAGTGGCCCATTTAGTTCCAGCATGTTCTCCAAGTCCACAATACCCAGTGAATGCACAATGGGCCATCAATAAATATTCCCTACTACCCAAACACATTGAACAAGGTGAAATCTTACTGCTGGTCCAAAGAATCTGAACAGATATAAATCCAAATGCTATTTTTGAACCAAAGAAATCTAAAAGTAGTAAGATCAGTATGTAGCAATGAAAGCCTCAATTCAATCCACGTAACTCTAAGCATCTTACCTCATAAATTAAACTGAATGTTGTATGTGCCTATAATTTTCAAGTTGGAGAGAGGGTAGAAGAAGACAGAAGAGGGTTAGGTTACTCAGAACCTGCAACGTAATACCAAATGTTTTGTGTTTATCTGTCTGTGTGTCATGTGTATAATCATTTTCCAGAAAAGTTCAAATTAACATTCCACCCAGTAATTTATCTCTGAAGAGAATCAAGAGACAGCCATTGAGAAAGAGAGTGAGGGAGAGAGTTTGAGAGAGAGAGAAGAAAGAGGAGAAAGAAGAGAGACAAAAGAAGAGCATAAGAGGAAGGACAAAACAGAGATAAATAGAGGAAGTAAGGGAGGAAGAGCAGGAAGGAAAAAAGAAGAGCTACGTGGAAAGGAGAAATGAAACAAAAATGGTTTGAAGAAAACCTTTTCTTGATGAAATCTGCAGTAAAACCTAGATTCTTACTGAAATGGAAAACTCCCATCTTAGGTGGGTGAGTGGCTGGGGTTTTTGCTATAAAAGGGAATCCGTATTTTACTTGACAATTTCCATGCTAAATGCCACTGTTACTTTCAGTGTCATTTCACTGTCATCTTCCTACAGTAAATAAAAGAGTATAACAAATATTTCCCCCCCTGAGGTTTATAAACATGATCTCAGTGGTACGGCTGTAACAAATCATCCAGAAAATTCTTGGCAGAGTAAACCAAAGAACATATGTTTACCCAAGGTGAACGACAGCCACTGGACTGTATGTTAACTACATTTGGTTTCAGACAGCTCATCAAACATGCTCTAAATCTGCCCAATAATTCATCCACAGTCATGCCTACCAATAAAAGCTAAAAGCTTCACTATGAAAACTCTTCCTGACAATTTCCACTTCTGACATGACTTGATTAAAGCCTTACCAATTCTTCTCCTAGAAAGACCGCATTATTTTCCATGTCAATACACTAAACTGAAAAAAGACTTGTTAACGTGTCTACAGTACATCTTCAACGGATGTAGAGAAAATATTTATTATCCATCACCTTTTATTTCCCATTCAGAACTGTAGCTTCAGCAATGACAGCATTTGTCCTATAAAGAAACAACTTAAAAAATACCTTCTATAGTAACCTGAAGCTACTTTTCTTCCTGCTTTTTCCATAATGTAATTTTTTAATGAGCTGCAATTCAAGTCAGTAAGAGAATCTCATAAATACTACATTCTTATGCCTTCTTTCACTTTCCATAGTATAGATGTCTTTCAAAATCTAGAACTCTACTGTATATATTTTATACGGTTTAAAAGATACATAAAACATAATAAAGGACTTATTCTCAACTGGTACATTTCCAGATCGTACCATGATTCATATGTGTTGCCCTTAGCAAATTCAAAGGAACTGCCAAAGAAATCTACGTATGTACAAAGTTTTTAAAAAGAAGACTAGAATCAAATAGAAATCTGTAAAAATCACATTGTCAACATACACATCTCATCCTGAATTTCTAAAATATTCACATCCATTATCAATCACTATTTTGTATTTAAACAAATGCATATCTCATTTATACTGTTGTAGAATGTTATGAATTCTAAAGCTGATTTTGTTGTCTCCTTGAAAACAATCTGATACAGAAAAACACGCTTATTGTCACCAATAATGAAGCCAGCTACAAATAATTCAAACATTCTACAATTACTCAGATTTCCAGAGACAACCTAAGTGGCTCTGCAACTAGGGACTGAATACAGCTTCCATAACAGTATGCAAATGCTTGTTTCCATAGCAAATACACCTTTGTGATCTTTCTGAAGTTCTGACAGTATGCTCACAAATAAAACAAAAACTTCCCATTATCTGAATCACCAGTTATTCCAAATCTACTTATTATCTCAGTATTATTGATTACAATGTGAACTTTTAGCATTTATTCATTGAAGGTATTTGCGGTCTGACACAATAAGGATGAGGTCCAATAGAAATATCACCAACAAAACCAAAAGTAAAAAACAAAATACTTAAGTGATCCTTGGCCTGTTTATTTCAGATTTGAAAATAAGCAGAAAAGATAAATATAAACATATTTTTAAAACCAATATTTCAATGCTTACTTTCAGTAGATCCTTGGAGAAATCACCACCCTCATTTACCCCTTGGAGGTTTGCAATGAACTCTTGGCAGGTCATCTTCTTTCCAATATTCTGGAATAGAGGCAAATAATACATCATAATGACATACATGGAATTCTTAAAACTGTGATTAAGCAAAGCAAGACTGATTTGGCTTTTCAAAATATGAATACATATGCCCCTATATGTGCATATATCTACACACACATATGATACAAACTTATATGCATGAGAAACAGATGGCTTATTATGCTTTCAAAACAGTCGTTAAATATAAATAGCAAAATTATGCCAAATCTTTATTTTAACCTAAGAAAACATCTGAGATATCTATGCTACATTTATATACATAAAAGGTAGTTTTTAATGAAAAACATGGATAAGATGACATTTCTGAGCTGAACTCTGATAACTATTTATTTGCTTGTTTATTTTTATTTCCTACATATTGTCAAGAACTTTGACGGAGCTGAGATTTTAGCCCACTTTCAAACTAACAAACTAGTCTACCACAATCTCACATGTTGGCAGATGAAGCAAGATTCCTGAGTCGGAGGCACAGGAATTTTTTTTTTACAACAATAGGAGTAGCCAAAATATCAGCATTTTCTTGCTCCAGTTTCCTGAGTCCCAATTCTCACAGAACCTGAACAGGGCCAGCTGACATGCACACGCAGTGGGTTGTGATACAGGAAAGGAGCCCCGAGATTTGGAAATCTGAATATTTGTAATGGACAGTAAGCATGCCTATTGCTTTTGCTCTAAAGGAAGAAACCAGCTCTTCTCATCCAAGGCTATATATAAGCAAGCATACCTATCCAGTGCTCTGAAGTCACTATATTTTCCAAAGCTGCTCACTATAGAAACGATTTTGAAAAAATACACCAGAACAAAGACAACCAAAGCTTCTGTTCACAAAATGTACAGAAATGCAAGAGACCCATGGAAAATTGTCTCCAAACACACTTCCAAGCTGATTTAAGAGTAAGTTTAACCAAAAAAAAATCACAATAAACAAAATGAAAAAGGTAGAAAATCTAAACTAACAAAAAAAAGAGAAGATACAAATAAGTTAGACTGAGAAAACTAATAAAGCTCCTATGCCAGCTTCAGTCAACTAGTAAGAGCTGCCAGTCGTGAAGGATTCAGAGGCTCAATCTGAACACAAACAGCAATCTGTCACGAGTGCAGGAGAGGGATGCGGAACACACACGCACCAGCATGGGATCTCTGGCAAAATGTGGTCCAAGGGAACATGGTGTGTACCAACATATTAATATATACTTGTACCTATTATGCATACAAATAAAATGTATGTTCTGTGAGGCTATTTTTCAGAAGAGACTAAGAGTGGGATGGAACATTAGTCTTCAAGTTGAGGAAAAATTTTAAGACTTTAAAAGGGATGCAAAGCCATGGATAATTTTAGGAGAGTATGTATACAAAACCTTAACTTCGAAAACACAGATCTGCCTGGGAACATATACACCTATGTGTCTTAAAAGTAATCGCTTCCCACTCCCCCTCTCACAACCGTTCTTCTACTTTATAACATGAAACAAATCATCCAACCCATCCTATCTAATTAATTATAGTGCAAGTGCTAAATAGCTTTTGTTAAAAACCTCACCTCTTCCATCAGCAAAGACGGCATAGTCAGATTTTACATGAAAGCCTGGATGAATGTTATAAACAATGAGAACTGGCTTTGCCAATTACTTTAAGTAAGTTAAATCTGCAGCCCTAAGTTCTGACGAAAATTTATTTAAAGCACAGAAACTTTAATAAAAAATACTGTTTGACAACATTATATTGAACACCACAGTATCTCAGCCTTCCCAATCCTTATCAAGTGCACAGATCAAAAAAGGTACATGTACTATATGTTGGCTAACTGAACACAACAATAAAAAGAACAAAAGGTGCCTCAAGGTAAAAAGTAACAAGTATATTCAATAGTCATTTTGATAATGATTTGACAAGGTCTTTCTGGTTATGTTCTGAGGACCTGAGAAAATGAATGAATAATGATGACATAACAAATTCTTTTCCAAGTCAGGCAGTTTCCAATTCTCAAAATCAAAAGAGGACATGATTTAACCATCAGTCATAAACCAAAATTTCCTTTAAAATGTTATTTGTAACATTATCTTTTTAAAATCAATTTTGTATTGTTCATAACAAAAATTTCTTGAAGAATGATTTATATTTAAACATTTGTAGTATTATAGTCATGAGATATTTTGTTACAAATAAGTTTCAAATAATAATCAATAAAAGACTCCCAAGTATAAAAACATATTATATGAAAAAAAACTATGGAAAATTAAACAATTTTGACTATTTGGAGGAAAAAAAGTGAAATAAAAAGAGTCGAGTTTTTAATATGATGGAGTGTCCACTCACTCTGACTTTTTACAAATACCAGGTTTATTGAAATGGTTCTTTCTGATGCAGCAACATGGACGGGACTGGAGGAGATTATGCTAAGTGAAATAAGTCAAGCAGAGAAAGACAATTATCATATGGTTTCACTCATTTATGGAACATAAGAAACAGGAAGATCTGTAGGAGAAGCAAGGGAAGAATGAAGGGGGGGTAACAGAAGGGGGAATGAACCATGAGAGACTGTGGACTCTGGGAAACAAACTGAGGGCTTCAGAGGGGAGGGGGGTGGGGGGCTGGGATAGGCCGGTGATGGGTAGTAAGGAGGGCACGTATTGCATGGAGCACTGGGTGTTATACGCAAATAATGAATCATGGAACATTGCATCAATAACTGGGGATGTACTTTGTGGTGACTAATATAACAAAATAAAAATTATAAAAAAAATACCAGGTTTATTGAAATATAATCCACATAACATTCATCCTTTTGAATTACACAATTCAGTAATTCTGATTTGCTTATTTATGTATTTATTTACTTGAGAGACAGCAAGGGCGAGCAGGGGGAGAGACAAAGGGCAAAGGAGAGAGACAAGCAGACCCTGCGCTGAGTGCAGAACCCAACTGGGGGTTCGATCTCATGATCTTGAGATTATGATCTGAGCTGAAATCAAGGGCCCACCATTCAACCGAGTCACCCAGATGTCCCTATAATTCAACAATTCTTAATATATTGATAGAGTTCTGCAGCCATCACCACTATCTAAATTCAGAACATTTTCATCACCCCAAAAGATACCCCCATATCCATTAGCAGTCAGTTCCCATATCTCTCCTCCCATTCCCAATATCCATCTCCTGGCAACCACTAATCTCCTTTTTATCTGTATGGATTTGCCTGTGCAGGAACATTTCACATAAATGGAATCATATAAAATGTGGCCTTTTTTGACTGGCTTCTTTCATCTACCATATTCTTTTCAAGGTACCTCCATATTTTAGTATGTATCAGTATTTTATTGCAAAATAACATTTCATTGTATGAATATACCAAATTTTCCATTCAGAAGTTGATGGCTTCTTGGACTGTTCCCACATTTTGGTTATTATGAATAATGTTGCTATAAATATTTGTGTAAAGTTTTTGCGTAGACATATGTTTTCATTCCTACCATATATATAACTCAGGAGTGGGATTGCTAGGTCGTACGGTAACTCTATGTTTAATCATTTGAGGAACTGTCAGAATTTTTTCCAAACAGACCACACCAGTTTACATCCCCACTAAAAATGTGAGTTTTAATTTCTCCACATCCTTACCAACATTTATCTGTCTTTTTTATTTTAGCCATTTCTAGTAGATATGAATTGCCATCTTGCGGTTCTGATTTGCAATTCCCTAATGACTAATGATGTTCAGCATCCTTTCATGCAGATACTGGCCATTTGTATATATTCTTTGAAGAAATGCTTACTCAAACCGTTTGCCTTTTTCTTATTGAGTCATTTGTCTTTTATTGTTGAGTTGTAGGAGTTATTTATATATTCTGGATTCAAAACTCCTTATCAGATATATACTTTGAAAATGTTTTCTCCTCTTCTGTGGGTTATCTTTTCTTGATGGTGTTGTCTGAAGCACAGAAAGTTTTGATCTCGATGAAATCCAATTTATGTATTTTTTTTTCTTTTGCTGCTTGTGTTTTTATTGTCAAATTAACAAATTATTGCCTAATCCAAGGTCAGAAAGATTTATTCCTATGTTTTCTAAAAATGTTACGCTGTCAGCTCTTACATTCAGAGGTATTTGATCCATATTGCAATAATTTTTGTACAGGGTAGGTAAAACAAATCCAAGTTCGTTCTTTTCCATGTGACTTTCCCAGCACCATTAGTTGAAAAGGCTGTTCTTTCTCCCACTGAATAATCTTGGCATCCTTGTTGAAAATCAACTGACAATAAATATAACGGTTTACTTATAAATTCTCAATTCTATTGTACTGACCTAGACTTATGACTGGATGCCAGTATTACACTCTCTTGATTCTTGTAGCTTTGTAGTAAGTTGTTTTTGCTTTTATACTTTACTATGGCTAAAAAATACATAGCAAAAATTTACCATCTTAACTTATTTAAGTGTACAGTTCAGTAGTGTTAAGTATATTCACATGGTTATAAAACAGACTTTCAGAACTTTTGCATCTTGCAAATCTTAAACTCTATACCCATTAAAAAATGACTCCCCTTTACCCCTCCCCTGAGCCTCTGGTAACAATCATTTTACTTTCTTTCTATTTCTCTGAATTTTACTGCATTAGATATTTTACATAAGTGGAATCATAGAGTACTTTCTTGTATGTACATATATGTATGTATAAATGTATGTATGTGTGTATATATACATATATATATGTTTCAAGTGCACAACTTTGTAACTTGTTACAAAGTTGTGCACTCATACAAAAATGTATGAGACATCTGCATACACTATCAAATGATCACCACCACAGGTCCAGTTACCACCCACCACCATACAGCTGACTTCCTTTACCCATTTCACCCACTCCCCAATCCCCTTACACTCTGGTAACCACTACTCTGTTTTCTGTATCTATGAGTTTCTTTTGTTTTGTTTGTTCATTCATTTTCTAACTTTCCATGTATGAGGGAAATAACACAGTATTTGTCTTTCTCCTTCTGACTTATTTTGCTTAGGATAATACATTCAAGGTCCATCCAAGTTGTCTCAAATGGCAAGATTTCATTATTTTTATGGCTAATATTCCATTGTACATACACACATACATACATATATACCACATCTTCTTTTTCCATTCGTCTATTGATGGAGATTTAGCCTGTTTCCATATCTGGGTTATGAACATAGGGATCCATGCATCTTTTTTAGTGTTTTTATATTCTTCAAAAAAAAAAAATACACAGAAGTATAATAGCTAAGTCATACGGTAGTTCTATTCCTAATTTCTTGAGGAACCTCCATAATGTTTTCCATAGCGGGTATGCCAATTTACAATCCCAACAGTGTGTGAGGGTTCCCTTTCTCCCACAACCTATCTGACACTTATTTCTTGTCTTTTTGATAATAGCCATTCTAACAGGTGTGAGGTGATATCTCACTGTGGTTTTGGTTTGCATTTCCCTAAAAATTAGTGATGCTGAGCATCTTCTCATGTGCCTTTTGGCCATCCATATGTCTTTTCTGGGAAAATGTCTATTCAGATCCTCTGTGCACTTTTTAATAAGGTTATTTGGGTTTTGTTGAGTTATAGGAGTTCCATATATATATGGAATATACATACATACATATATATAGAATATATACATACATACATATAGAATATATACATATATATATGTATGTATATATGTATATATAGGATATTAACCCCTTATCGGATATATGGTTTGCAAATATATTCTTGCATTCAGTAGGTTGCCTTTATGTTTTGATGGTGGTTTTCCTTTGCAGAAGCTTTTTAGTTTCACATAGTCCCATTTTTGTTTATTTTTGTTTTTGTTTCCCATCTTGGGAGTCAGGTCCCAAAAGACATCATGAGGACTAATGTCCAGGAGTTTCCTTGTCTATGTTTTCTTCTAGGAATTTCATGGTTTCAGGTCTTACATTCAAGTCTTTAATCCATTTTGAGTTAATTTTTGTGTATGGTATAAGATAGTGGGTATAGTTTCATTATCTTGCATGTGGCTGTCCGGTTTTCCCAGTACTCTTTATTGAAGAGACTATCTTTTCTCCATTGTATGTTTTTGGTTCCTTTTTTGTAGTTTAACTGTCCATATATATGTCAATTTATTTGAGGGCTCTCAATTTCATTCCACCGGTCTGTGTGTCTGTTTTTATACCAATAACATGTTTTGATTATTACAGCTTTGTATTACAGTTTGAAGTCAGGGAGCAAGATACCTCCAACTTTGTTCTTTCTCAGGATCACTTTGGCTCTTTGGAATCTTTTGCAGTTACATACAAATTTTACAATTACTTGTTCTAGTTCTGTGAGGTATGCCATTAGGATTTTGATTGGTATTGAATTGAATCTGTAGATTATTTGAGTAGTATGGACATTTTAACAATAGTAATTCTTTCAATTCCTGAACATGGTATATCTTTTCATTTATTTATATCATCTTCAATTTATTTTATCAGTGTCTTATAGTTTTCAGGGTACAGGTCTTTCACCTTTGTAGTTTAATTCATTTCTGGGTATATTACTCTTTGTAATGCTTGCAATTATAAATGGGATTGTTTTCTTTATCTTTCTGATGTTTTGTTATTAGCATATAGAAATGCCATGGATTTCTGTATATTGTATCCTGCAACTTTACTGAATTCATTTATCAGTTCCAACTGATCAGATTTTGGTGGATTCTTTACGGTTTTCTATATGTAGTAGCATGTCATCTGTGAAAATAGTTCTACTTCTGCCTTTCTGATTTGGATGTCTTTTACTTCTTTTTCTTGTCTAACTGCTGCACCTAGGACTTCTAATACTATGTTGAATTAAAGTGGTCAGTGTGGGCAACCGTGTTTTGTTCCTATTCTTAGAGGAAAAGCTTTCAGCTCCTTACTGTTGAGTATGATGCTAGCTCTGGGATTGTGATATATGACCCTTATTATTTTAGGTTATGTTCCATCCATACCCATTTTGTTAAGTTTTTCTCACATATGAATGCTGAATTTTATCAAATGCTTTTTTTGTGTCTGTTGAGATGTCACATGATTTTTACCATACATTTTGTTTACAGATCACATGGATTTGCAGATTTTTTTTTTTGAAGATTTTATTTATTTATTTGACAGAGAGAGACAGCCAGCGAGAGAGGGAACACAGGCAGGGGGAGTGGGAGAGGAAGAAGCAGGCTCCCAGCGGAGGAGCCCGATGTGGGGCTCGATCCCAGGACTCTGGGATCATACCCTGAGCCGAAGGCAGACGCTTAATGACTGAGTCACCCAGGCGCTCCAGATTTGCAGATGTTGAACCATCCTTGCATCCCTAAAATAAACACCACTTGATCATGGTGTATGATCTTTTTAACATATTACTGGATCAGTTTACTAATACCTTGTTGAGGATTTTTGCTTCTATGTTCATCAAGGATATTGGCCTACAATTTTCTCTTTTTTGTGGTGTCCCTTTCTGGGTTTGGTATCAGGATAATGCTGGCTTCATAAAATGTATTGGAAAAGGTTCCCTCCTCTCCAATTTTTTGGAAGAATTTGAGAAGAATATTAAATCTTCTTTGAATATTTGATAGAATTTGCCAATGAAGCCATCTGATCCTGAAATTTCATTTGTCGAGAGATTTCTGATTACTGTTTTAATCTCCTTACTGGTAAAATCGTAAAATTTATATTTCTTCATATTCAGTCTTGGAAGTTTGTATATTTTGAGGAATTTGTCAATTTGTCCACCTTGTTGGCATGTAATTGTTCATTATGGTCTCTTATGATCCTTTGTATTTCTGTAATATCAGTTGTAACTTCCCTTTCATTTCTTATTTTATTTGAGTCCTCTTTTTTTCTTGGTTAGTCAAGCTTGAGTTTATTGATTTTGTTTATATTTTCAAAGAACCAGTTCTGAATTTCACTGGATTCTTTTTGTATTGTCTTTTTAGTCTCTATTTCATTTATTTCCTCTCTGATCTTTAGTATTTTCTTCTTTCTACCAATGTTGGGCTTTGCTCTTCTTTCTCTAGTTCTCTTAGGTGTAAAGTTAGATTGTTTATTTGAGATTTTTCTTGTTTCTTGGGGTAGGTCTATATTGCTATGAACTTCCTTCTTAGAACCATTTTTATTATGTGTCATAGATTTGAGATTGCTGCATCCCATAAATTTGATATGTCATATTTCTGTTTATGTGTCTCTAGGTACTTTTTTCTCTTTTTGATTTATTTAATGACCCCTGGTTGTTCAGTACCTTACCGTTTAATCTCCAAGTTTTTGTGAGTTTTTTACTCATTTTCTTCTTGTAATTATTTCTAGTTTCATATCATTATGATTGGAAAAAATGTTTGATATGATTTGTTTTCTTGAATTTACTGAGACTTGTTTTGTGATTCAACATATGATCTATCCTTGGAGAATGTTCCATGTGCACTTGAGATGTTTGTGTATGCTGCTGCTTTTGGATGGAATGTTCTGTGTATAGTTATTAAATCCATCTGGTCTAACGTGTCATTTAAGCCTGATGTTTCCATCTTGATCTTTTGCCTGAACGGTCTGTCCATTTATGAAACATTACTATTATTGCACTGTTTTCAGTTTCTCCCTCTAGGTCTGGTAATATTTGCTTTATAGATCTTGGTGCTCCTATGTTGAGGGCATATATAAGTGTTATATCTTCCTATTGTATTGACCCCCTTAAGACTGTGCAATGCCCTTCTCTGTTTATATTACAGTCTTTTAAAGTCTACTCTGTTTGACATAAGTATATGTCAATATACCTACTTATATTACTGTCTTTTAAAGTCTACTCTGTCTGATATGAATATACCTACTCCAGCTTTCATTTCATATCCATTTCCATAGAATATCTTTTTCCATCCCCTCGCTTTCTGTGTGTCCTTACTTCTGGAGTGAGTCTCCTATAGGCAACATCTAGATGACTCGTTTCCTTACTCATTCAGCCACTCCATGTCTTCTGACTGGTAAATTTAGTCCATTTACATTTAAAGTTACTATTGATAAGCATATACTTATTGCCATCTTGTTCATTGTTTTTTGGATGTTTTGTAGTTCTTCTCTGTTCCTTTCTTCTCCTTCTCTCTTCCCTTGTGACTGGATGGCTTTCTTTCAAGTTTTGTTTAGATTCATTTCTCATTTTTGTCTATTTACCCTGTTTTTTTTTTTTTCCTCGTGGTTACTGTGAGGTTCATGTAAGATAGCTTATGTAAACAGCAGCCTGTTTTAAGTTGATAGCAAATTTTATTTTTTTTAAATTTTTATTTAAAATCCAGCTAGTTAACATACAGTGTACTATTAGTTTCAGGTATACAATACAGTGATTCAACACTTCCATACAACAGCAAGTGTACTCCTTAATTCCCATCATCTATTTTACCCATGCTCCCCCTCCCCACTTTCCGTCTGGGAACCAACAGTTTGTTCTCTATAGTTAAGAGTCTGTTTCTTCGTTTGTCTCTCTCTTTTTTTTTCCTTTTGTTTTTTTTAATTATACATATGAGTGAAATCAAATGGTATTTGTCTTTCCTGACTTATTTTGCTTAGTGTAATAGTCTCTAGTTCTATCCGTTCCTATTGTAAATGGCAAGATTTCATTCTTTTTTATCAATTCATCAGCCAATGGATACTTGTGCTATCTCCTATAATTTGGCGAGTGTAGATAATGCTGTTATAGACTTAATTTTAAACACTTCCAAAGTTTAACCTTTTTACTTTCCTCATCCACACATTTCATATTTTTGATGACACATTTTACATCCTTTTATATTTCCATTAACTAATTGTCATTTTAGTTAATTTTACTACTTTTGTCTTTTAACCTTCATGCTTGATTTTTTATTATAGAGTTTTGGTATATACACAGGATATTAACTCCTCGCCATATATATAATTTGCAAATATTTTCTCCCATTCCATTGGCAGCCATTTAACTCCATTGTGTTCTTACATGCATAAAAGTTAAGTTTGATGTAACCCTGTTTGTCTATTTTTGCTTTTGTTGCCTGTGCGTGAGTATCATAGTCAAGAACTCATCGCTAGGTCCAAACTCATGTTTTCTTCTAGGAGTTTTATAGTTTTAGGTCTTATATTTAGATTGTTAATCCATTTTGAGTTAATTTTTTATATGGTATAAAGGCCCAATTCATTTTTCTGCCTTGGATATCCTTTATTCCCAACACCATTTGAAGAGACTGTCTGTCCTTTCCCATTGAGTGATCTTGGCATCCTTGTTGAAGATCATTAGACCAAATATGCAAGGGTCAATCTTTGCACTGTGTACTCCAATCATTGATCTATTTGCCTGTCTTTATGTCAGTATCACTCTTATGATTATTATAGCCTTACACTATATTGTGGAATCAGGAAGTGTGGGTCCTCCATTTTTTTCCAAAGTTGTTTGGGCTATCCACAGTACCTTGAGAATCCATATGAATTTTAGGATTTTTTTTTCTATTTCTGCAAAATATGCCATTGGGATTTTGATACAAACTGTATTGAATCTACAGATCACTTTGGGTGGTATGGACATCTTAACAATATTGTCTTCCAATCCATGAACATGGGAAGTCTTCTCACTTATTTGTGTCTTCTTTAATTTCTTTTAGCAATGCTTTGTAGTAAGTTTTGCAATCAAAAAGTACAAGTCCTCCAAGTTATTTCTGTGCTCTAGATTTTTTTGGTATTTCTACATGAATTTCAAGATTGACCACCCCCCCACCCCCATCCCTGCTGAAAGGCAGACCAATTGGGATTTTGACATTGAGTGACTACTGACTCATTTTGGAGAGTATGCCACTTTAACGTTAAGTGTTCCAATCCCCATGGGATGACCATGGGATAACTTTCCAACTGATTTATTTGAAAAACGTTTTATAGTTTTCAACATCAATATAGTAATCTTACTTTAAGTTTATTCTTAAGTATCTTAGTATTTCTGCTGCTACTGTAAATGAAATGAATTTCATTTTCATATTATTCATTACTGATATATAGAAATATAATTGATCTTAGTACAGTCAACTTTTATTATGCAGCCTTGCTGAACTTTTTTTTTGAGATTTTTAAGGTTTTTTTTTTTTTTGGAGATTCCTTAAGATTTTTTATATACAAGATCAAGTCTTCTGCAGAGTTAATTTTACTTATTCCTTTCTAATCTTGATACTTTTTTCCCTTGCCTAATTACTCTAGTTAAAATCTTCAATAAGGTACACAGAAGTGACAAGAGGCACCAACTTACATTCCTACCAACAATGCAAAAGAGTTCCCTTTTCTACAAATCTTCACCAGCACTTGTTACCTCTTGTCTTTGTGATAATAGCCATTTTAACAGCTGTGAGGTAATATCTCTGTGGTTTTGATCTGCATTTCCTGATGGTAAGTGATGGCGAGCATCTTTTCATGTACCTATTGAACATTTGTACAGATCTTCCTTGGAAAATTTAAGTTCCTTTCCCAATTTTAATTTTTTTCTTGTTATTGTAGGAGTTCCTTATATTTTTTGGATATTACTCTCTTATCAGATATATGATATACAAATATTTCCTCTCATTTCATAGGCCATCTTTTCATTTTGTTGGTGGTTGCCTTTGCTGTGCAACCTTTTTAGTCTCATGTAGTCCCACTTACCTATTTTTGCTTCTGTTGCTTTTGCTTTGGTGTCAGATTAAAAAAATCATTTCCAAAATCAATGCCAAGGAGTTTTTTCCAATGTTTTCTTCCAGGATTTTATGGTTTTAGACCTTACATATAAGCCTTTAATCCACTCTGAGTTAATTTTGTGAATGGTGTAAGATAGGGGTCCAGTTTCATTCTTTGGCATATGGATAACTAGTTTTCCCAATACCATTTATTGCAGAGATAATCATTACCCCATAAAGTATTCTTGGCTCCCCTGTCAAATATTAGTTGATTGTGGGGCACCTGGGTGGCTCAGTAATTAAATGTCCAATTCTTGATTTCAGTTCGTCATGATCTCAGCTCAAGTCATGATCTCAGGGTTGCAAGACTGAACCCCATGCTCAGTGTAGAGTGTGTGTGTGTGTGTGTGTGTGTGTGTGTGTGTGTATCGATTGTATATATGTGAGTTCATTTCTGGGCTATCAATTCTGTTCCATTGGTTTATGTGTCTATTTTTATGCCAGTGCCATGCAGTTTTAATTACTATAACTTTGTGGTATAGTTTGAAATCCAGAAATGTGATATATCTGGCTTTGTTCTTCTTCCTCAAAATTGCTTTGGTTCCTTGGGGTTTTCTGTGGTTCCATACAGATTTTAGGGTTGTTTTTCCTTTTGTGTAAAAACTGCCATTGAAATTTGAATAGGGATTGCATTGGACCTATAGATGACTTTGGGTACTATGGACATATTAACAATATTAATTATTCCAGTCATGAATATGGGACATCTTTCCATGTCAATTTCCATTCATTTTCTTTCATCAATGTCTTCTAGTTTTCAGTGTACAGATCTTTCACCTCCTTTTATTCCTAAGTATTTCATTGTTTTTGATAACATTGTGACTGGGATTGTTTTATTTCTTTTTCAGATACTCTGTAATCAGTGTATACAAACCCAAATGATTTTTTGCATACTAACTTTTTATCTTCAATCTTTACTGAGTTCTTTTATTAGTTCTAAAATTTTTGTGTATTTTAAGAATGTCATTTGCAAACAGATGATTTTACTCCTTTCCCATTTGGATTCTTTTAATTTCTTTTCCTTGTTTGATTGCTATGGCTAGGATTTGCACTACTAAGTCGAATAGGCATAGGAAAATGGAAACACTTGCCTCATTCTTAAAGGAAAAATTTTCATCATTTCACCACGGAGTATGATGTTAGCAGTGGCATGGCCTTTGTTGAGGTATATATATTTCCATCCCATACATATTAAGTTTTTTTCATGAAAGGATATTAAGTTTTGTTAAATGCTTTTTCTGCATCTATTAAGATGATTATGTAATTTTTATCTTTCATTCTATGAATACAATGTATCACACTTATTGATCTGTGTATGATGAAACATCCTTGCCTCCTAGGAACAAATCCCACTTGGTCACAGTGTATGTTCCTTTTAATGTACTCTTAAATGTGATTTGCTAGTATTTCAAGAATGTTTGCATGTCTTCATCAGAGGCCTGTAATTTTCTTTTCTTATACTGACCTTATCTGGCTTTTTTATCGAGGTAATGCTGTTCTTGTAAATGAGCTTGGAAGTGTTCCCTCCTCCTATTGAATTTTTTGGAAGAGTCTGACAAGGACTGGCATTAATCCTTCTTTATATGTTTGTATTCACTAGTGAAACCATCTGGTGCTGGGCTTATCTTTGTTAGGAGGTTTTTGATACTGAATCAATCTCCGTACTCATTACTGGTCTGTTCAGGTTTTTTATTTCCTTGGAGGACTATATGTTTCTAGAAATTTATCCATTTATTCCAGGTTGTCCAATAAGTTGCAGTATAATTGTTAATAGTTTCTCATAATACTTTTTATTTCTGTGGTGTTCTGTAAGGTCTCCTCTTTCATTTATAATTTTATTTATTTAGGAGTCTTCTCTTTTACTCTTGGTTAGTCTACCTAAAAGTTTGTCAATGTCAGTATCGTTTCAAAGACCCAGCTCAGTTTTGTTCATCTTTTCTACTGCTTTCCTATTTTCTATTCCATTTATTTCTGCTTTTATCTTTATTATTTCCTCTCTTTTGCAAACATTGGGCTTAGTTTCTTCTTCTTTTAGTTCCTTGAGGTATAAGGTTAGGTTGCTTGAGATTTTTTTTTCTTGACATATGTGCTTATAGCTATAGTTTCCTGTTAGAACTGTTTATGTTGCATCTCATAAGTTTTAGTATATTGTGTTTCCATTTTTAATTGTCTCAAGATACTTTTTCATTTCTTTTGATTTCTTCTTTGATCCACTGGTTGTTAATTTCTATATATTTGTGAATTTTCTACCTTCCCTCCTGTTATTGATTTCTATTTTTATTTTCTGACCTTTGTGGTCAGAAAAGGTACTTGATATAATTATCATCTTCTATTACTGAGACTTGTTTTGCAGCCTAACATGATTTATCCTAGATAATGCACCATGTGTGCTTTAAAATAATATGTATTCTACTGCTGTTGGATGGAATGTACGTCAGAATGTATATGTCTCCTAGGTCCATCAGGCCTATACTATTGTTCAAATCCACTGTTTCCTTATTGATTCTCTAAGTGATCTAACCATTGGTGATAGTGGGTATTAAAGGCCCCAATTATTACTGTACTGCTGTTTATTGCTCCTTTTAGTTCTGTATTTGCTTTACATATTTTTGTGCTCTGATTTTCAGTGTATTATCTACCTTCCACTTGTCAGTTGTTTATCCATTTATTACAGGGCTATATTATTATTATTAAAGATTTTATTTATTTGTCAGACAGAGAGAGAGAGAGAGCGAGCACGAGCAGGGGGAGCAGCAGGCAGAGGGAGAAGCAGACTCCCCACTGAGCAGGGAGCCCACTGCAGGTCTCAATCCCAGAACCCTGGGATCATGACCTGAGCCAGAGGCAGAAGCTTAATTGAGTGAGCCACCCAGGTGCCCCTACAGGGCTATATTATTAAGTTCCTACACTTAGAATTGTTGTATCCTCTTGGTGCATTGATCCTTTCATCATTTTAAAATGTCTTTGTCTCTAGTAATTCTGGTCTTAAAGTATATTTTGTTGATATTAACATAGAAATTTCAGTTCTCTTTCAATTCCTGTTTACATGGTACTACTTTTTTTCATTCTTAACTTTCAACATATTTGTCTCTGAAACAAAAATGTGCCTCTTCTAGACAGCACATAGTTGAATATTTTTAATCCATTTTTCTAATATTTTAAGTCCAATGTCTGGCTTTCCTTGAGGACAGTTTCTATCAACTGCTTTCTTTTACTGTGTATGACCTATACTTTCCTATTTCTTTGCAAGTCTCATAATTATTTGTTGAAAACTAAAGATTTTAAATAATGTGGCAAATCTGTAAATCAGATCCCTTCCCTTCCCCACCTGTTTGTTGTTACTGTATTGTTTGTTTAGTGGCTTTTCTGAACTAATTCTTTGTTGAATATGACCCCTGAAGTCTCAGTTAGCTCGGTAGCCAGCTTATTACTGGATAGAGATTTCCTTAAATGCCTTGAATGAGTAAGTATCCCAGCCTTTGTCATCGGGTTCTGCGTGCATGTCAAAAAATACCTTCAATGTTCCAGGAGACGGTTTTTAAGACTGTCATAGTCTTCACTTTCTGTTTACGCAGAATCTCAAGGGTTGTCAGAGGTAAGAGCTTAGAACCTTCTCAGGTTTTTCCTAGGCAGGTGGACATAGATTCCCAAGAATATGTCTGAGTTCACCAGTATGCCGTATTTCCCAGCTTTTCCTTTTAAGTTTTTTGGTTTGCCCAACTGCTATTAGCACCAGATGCAGCAGTAATATTGAAAAACTGTCAAATGCTCTGGGGAAAAGACTGTTTTTACGAATGAGCACAGAGTCAGATCAAAGAAAAACAAGCTCTGCAAGCGAGGATTTTCCAGGGGGCTGCCAGACAAGTCAAATAATGACAGTTCCCTGGGAATGGGGCTTTTGAGGGAGCTCCTAACTGCCCATTCCAGTGAATGCTAAGCTTCTGGTTTGCACAGCTACTATGACTGTGAGAGACTATTGGTTTTCAAGATTACTGTGGAGCTGAGGAGAGGGGAATGATAACAGAGCAAATGAAAAAGCCACAAAACCTTATTGTTCTTATGAATATTCAGCTGTTTTTTTTCTTCAATAAACACTCTTCAGACTCTTCAGATTGTTGCAAGCCTTTTGTTAATCTCCAGAGTTCTGAAAACATTGATTTTGATCATTTTTTGCAAGTGTTCTCATTGTTCTTTGGAGGAACAGATTTTCAGAAGTACTTACTCCCCCTTGGAAGTACTACTCCCTCAGTATAACTTTTAGACTCTAACGAAAGAGTATTTTTAATGTCAATAATGTCCACATCAAAAATTAAGTTTTAATTACTTAAACTTTTAATGAAAAAATTTAGAGGACACCTTTAAACTGGAAGAAGGATACTATTTTTTGTTCAAAATTCTTTTGAAAGATTCATGAGCAATATGTTTGAAGTTCACTAAGTCAAAACTTATTGAGGACACCATGAATTCCTATTGTATGGTATAAATAAAACTTTCATCATTTAAATTAACAATTGTTATTTTTTTTTTTTTAAAGATTTTATTTATTTATTTGACAGAGACAGCCAGCGAGAGAGGGAACACAAGCAGGGTGAGTGGGAGAGGAAGAAGCAGGCTCCTAGCAAAGGAGCCTGATGTGGGGCTCAATCCCAGAATGCCGGGATCACGCCCTGAGCTGAAAGCAGATGCTTAATGACCGCGCCACCCAGGCGCCCCGAACAATTGTTATGTTTTATAACATTTAAAAACAATGGTAAAGTCCCTGGCATTATTTTGGTTTATAAAATCACACTTCATTTTAAATTCAGACTTATTTTATTTATTTGCTTATTTAGCATTGCTTTTTGTATATTTTCACAGCCTACATTAGTATAAAGATACCATTTTGACTCATACGGATTTTGAAATAAAAATTAGGAAAATAGCAATCAGGGAGAAAATGGATATGTAAATTTGAACCAACAAAAACAATTCATACACTCTGGGTCCTCCACAGTAAGGAAGAATTAGTACAATGACCCAATACCTGGTGTCTCAATTTGTCTGACTAATGCAGGAAAATAACCAAGATACATGGCCTTCTATTAGTCAAAGATGTCCAACAACTTACTGAATATTTGATTAGTTGAGGCTATTTATATCTGCTATTTATTGTCCTCCTCTGACTCACCGGTAATTCTAGGCAAGGCGCAGGAGGAAAGGCAAAGGGTCTCCGTAGTCCATTTGTGCTTTACTAACATAAATGTTTAAACACTCTCTGAGTTTTTATACCATTTTTATCATGGAGTAAAAGTAAAATGAAATGAAATCTGTGTCACTGAGAAACATTCCTTCATAAAATACCCGGATTTTTCCTTCTTGTTATACCAAACTGTATCAATTATTTTGAAATACCATTATTCAAATACTGTCCACTGAACAAAGCTAACTGTAATCACTGATTTTGTATCTCAACCATTCATAGCTACCACAGAGAAACTCACACACTGCCATGGTTCTATTTTCTTCCCAAATTGATTCATAACTTTGGAAAAAAGTAGGCTTGCTCTGAAACAAATGCTGGCCAGTTACATGCCAAGGCCCTAATTTTGTAGTACCTTTTTATATTCTGAAATGAATAAAGCATGGAGATATGAAAAAGACTCCTGATGCATTGAGAGTCACAGAAATCGTTTCTTGAAATCAATGCAACATTTCCAATCAAATCTGAGCTGTTCAATGAATATGAATCTCTAGATCATTAACTAAAATCAAGAGGCATCTTTAATCACATATAAAATTTAACATACAGAATGGAAAATCCACAGAGAGTAAGAATTTTATTTGAAACCCCAAAATCCCAGGCAGGCCCAAATTTTTAATATTTGGCCAATTAAGGCACCCTCCTTAATGAGAGAAAATATTAAGCAAAAAGATGAAAAACCCAACCCAACACTGGACGTTCATATCCCCAGAAAAATTTAAGGCTTTTCTCCAAAATGATTATATTGCCATTTTCAAATATGTTCTCTTATAATACAAAAGAAAGAGCTGTTTTCTCCATTTGTTTTCTTTTAAAGATACATTAAATGCCTTTTAGAGAGAAATTCTTTGATGAATTTATCATTTCTGAAAAACTGAATTCAGATTTTTTTTTTTAAAGATTTTATTTATTTATGTGACAGAGAGAGACAGCCAGCGAGAGAGGGAACACAAGCAGGGGGAGTGGCAGAGGAAGAAGCAGGCTCCCAGCGGAGGAGCCCGATGTGGGGCTCGATCCCAGAATGCCAGGATCACGCCCTGAGCCAAAGGCAGACGCTTAACCGCTGTGCCACCCAGGCGCCCCTGAATTCACATATGTTTTTAACATGTTCTCATTCAGAATGTTAAGTAAAAGGATCATCCTCAACCTTACTCTACTATGTTTGGGAGAGAGTAGAAGGTTTCATGGACTAAGGGCAGCGGGTATAGAAAAGTTCTGTAAGTTTGTGAAAAGAACCAGATAGCAAGTACTTTAGGCTTTACAGGTCATGAGGTCCCTGTTACAACTACTCGACACTTAATCATTTTAGTGTGAAGATGTATAGAAATGGGTGTGACTGTGTTCCATAAACCTTCACTTACAAAAACAGGCCATCAGCTGGATTTTACCTGTGGGTCATGCTTTGCTGACACCTGATTTTTTTTTTTATAAGATTTTATTTTTAAGTCATCTCTACACCCAATGTGGGCCTCAAAATCACAACCCCAAGATCAAGAGTTGCATGCTCCACCAATGAGCCAGCCAGGCACCCAGCTGACCCCTGAACTAAAAGAAAAGTGGAAGAAAGTGGTATTTGTATTGAGGACAACATCATGAGTGAGCATACAAACAGATTAGGCACCCTGATGTATTCTGTGCCTTACTGTTAAAATTATGGTATTTTTCCCACTCAGTTGATAATCTGCTCCCAGCTTTAGTGGTAACTATGAGAGCAAAGGGGCAAAGTTGAGATGAAGAGATTCCTTCTTTAGAGTCACCTAGAAACCATACAAGCTACTGTCCAAAATTCAGCACAAGAGTGACCAAGTCTTTGCTTTGAGTATGCCTTCCCTGACAACTGGAAGAATGAAACCTTCTTCAAAGCTCCAGCCAAGACCTAACCTAAACTCAGTCCTAAGAGGCAGCTGCTAGCAAGGACAGCTCTCTCAAGTATTCACCAGGAAAACAGACCACAGCATATAATCTGACCTACAGGTTGCAGAATTAGGCAAAATAATCCTAAAATTTTTATTTTTAATAATGTAGAGTCTGGAACCATTGCGGAAAAGCATGCTTTCAGAGAAACTAAAAGCTTTCATGATCCATTGCTAAAATCTGGCCTCATAAATCTTAGGATTTTAAAACACAGCAGGCATACCCTCCCACATGACAATTCCACTTCCTTCAACATGTTACAATAAATGGGGGGACAAAAGCATACTACAGATTTGGTAATTACTTCAGTTCTGTAGATCTGCTTTTGTTTTGTTGTCTTCTCTATCAAATAAGTTTAAGTGTATTATGCTGCCCTCAGGTGTCTATTTTTTTATATGCATGATTAGCAGGCAAAGCAGGATCATTCGTAAATTTCCAAACCAAGAAGCTATGGCTGTGATATTCAAAGTATTCTTTCATAAACCCCAATCACAGAGCTAATGTAAGTATTACAAGTTCAACTTTTAGGGATATCTGAAATATTACTTGGACTTTTCCTGCCACTGGAACTAGACGTGGTATAAAGAAAAAAATACAGCAACTGATAATAATATTGTAACACGGTGGTTTTCAAAGTATGACTCAGGGATCCTGTTCAGGGTGTCCATGAGGTCAAACCTAGTGTTACAATAACACTCAGAACATTTTTTTCACTCTCTCTCACAAGTTACAGTGGAGTTTTCTAGAAGCTACATTACTTGTGACATACTGCAACTAACTAAATACAGAAGCAGAGAATTTAGCTGTCTTCTATTAAGCCAAATATGAAAGAGTCTTGCAAAAAAAATTTCAATGCTATACTTTTCAGATTCTTTTTGTTTTTCGAAGTATAATTATTACTCATAAAAAAGAATGTTATTCCTATATGATTTCACTTATATGTGAAATCTGAAAAACAAACAAATGAACTAATAGGTGATGGGGATTAAAGAGTGCACTTGTGATAAGCACCAGGTGTTCTTTGTAAGTGCTGAATCACTAAATTGTACACCTGAAACTGATATTATTCTGTATGTTAATTAACTGGAATTTAAATTAAAAACTTAAAAAAATATGTGTGTGTAAAGTTAAAAAAATAAAAAAAAGAAGAGCAGAAACAGACCCATAAATACGGAGGAACAAACTAACTGCTGCCAGAGGGGAGGGGGTTGGCCAAAACAGGTGAAGGGGAGAGGGACAAACAGGCTTTCAGTTATGGAATGAATAAGTCACAGGATAAAAAGTACAGTACAGGGAAAATAGTCAATAGTATTGTAATAGCATTGTATGGTGACAGATGACAGCTATAGTTTTGGTCAGCATAGCATAACATACAGACTTGTCAAATCACTATGCTGTACACCTGAAACTAACATAACATTGTGTGTCAATTATACTTCAATTTTTATAAAAGGTACAATCTTCTAGTTATAAAATAAATACTGCATGAGGATATAATGTACATGTTGGTGACTACAGTACTGAATGTTTGAAACTGAAGAGTAGCTTAAATTTCTCATTGCAAGACAAAAAATTATAACTATGTATGGTGACAGATGTTAACCGGACTTACTGTGGTGATCATTTTCTACTACATATGAATAATGAATCATTACGTTGTACACCTAAAATAAACTAAAAAATAAAATTCACTCATTTTAAAAGAAAAAAGTACATAATTAATTTAATGGGTTTATTAATGCTATTTTAAAATAATTTAATAAATATTTTAAAATCTTATCCATTTTAGTTTCTAACATGGTATTAATGGATACACACAAAAGCTCGTTGGGGTCCTCAAAAAAATGTAAGAGTATAAACGGAATGTGATACTATGAAGTTTGAGAAGTACTGTCCAAGCACATTCTACCACAACTTCACAGAAAGTGTTTCCTCTGAAATTTGAGAACATAAAGGAAAAGACACTGACCTCATTATCAAATTACAAAGATTAAACTCTACTTTTAACTTGTCATAGAATGACAGACATTCACTTAATGGGATTAGAGGTAAGAGGTTTCAGTCACCTTCCTCACCCTCACTTATTCCCTCCCCAAACCATTCTCAGGAAGAAAGAGCAAAATAGACAATATGGAGTTTCATCTACTTTCCTTTATCGTGTTCTATTAATGACCTGGGCAAACGTGAAAAACTCATAATAGTAAGAAGGAAAAAGAATGCAGCGACTGAATAATGTATAAATTAGATAACCTGAGGTCCCTAAATGAGCCCCAATTGATTGACCCAACTTATACCTGCATTGTATTTTCCATGTATGAACCCATTCTAAAAAAAAGCAGAACTACAAAAAAAAAAAAAAGAAAAGTGAAAAAAGAAATAGAAGGGGTGGGAGATGGCTAGGGAGGAAGAAATGGGGGAAAAGAAAAAAAGGAAAGGAGGCTTTCATTTTGAGGAGTCACAGAAGCAGAGAAAATGCACCAGTAGACAATTAACTGTGACATGCTTAAGTAAGCATTCCTATTAAAATTCACGTAGTTGTCAATGTGACAGTATCTTAAAGGTCATTTTTAAATTGAAAAATCTGAGGGGCAAATTTTTAAAATTGAAAAATCTCAGGTCATGATCCTGGGGTCCTGGGATGGAGCCCTGAGTCAGGCTCTCTGCTCAGCAGGGAGTCTGCTTCTCTCTCCCCCACTGTCCCTCCTCCCAACTTGTGCTCTCTCTCTCTCTCAAATAAATAGATAAAATCTTTTAAAAAAAAATCTGAAATCAAGACATTTTTCTATAAAGAACATTTCAACAGCTGATGGTTAAGGTTCTCAGGCGATCCCCCAAATACTCCTTCTGGCAAGAGAAACAGTAAAACTGAACCCAACGCCCCACTAGAAACCCGCGGCAACTCTGGTCCAGACCCGGTGCTTCTGTGAACTCTCAGTATCACTGAGCAGCTCCGGGGATGAGAGCCTGCTGGAAGTCACCATGGCCGGGAAGCTCCCAAAGAGGTGAAAGGAAAGGGTACCAAGGACATGGAAAAGAGGACTCCAAGGGAAGAAGGCTGTGCTGGTTGAGTGGAAATTAAGAACAAGGCTAGAATCTACAGTAAGGTAAAACTCAGATAGGAAACGAAATGAATGCCAGGGATGGCTTTCCTGGCAGAGAGCATCGAGGATGTGGGGCAGCACAGACAGGAAGAAGAACCCAGAGAGAAGACAGGTATATGGTTGGAGAGCAGCAGGCAAAACGCACTTAAGGCAGCTGCCAGTTACAATAATGATAATCACAGAAACAGAGACTTCCTAAGGATGTTAACCCTACCTATCAACCTTACAGCGGTTTGTGGTGCTTTTGAGAGTAGAAAGGTAAAACAGCACACTATGAAAAGTAAAAGCATTAAACAATTCTTATAATAGTCATTTTCTACTTCTGATAATAAAC
The DNA here is from genome assembly GCF_017311325.1 of Ursus maritimus. Classification (NCBI taxonomy): domain Eukaryota; kingdom Metazoa; phylum Chordata; class Mammalia; order Carnivora; family Ursidae; genus Ursus; species Ursus maritimus. The sequence goes on from NW_024425341.1 coordinate 507,821, forward strand.
CAAATATTTTACCTGCCAATTTAAAATTCTATGATCCTACAGAGCCAATCTGGGAATTAAAAACACAATTACCAATGCAGTTTAAAATAATGAACTACTATGACCTATGTTAAACTGAACTACACATATATTTTTAACATTATTCTATTACAAAATCTATACCTGATTCCTTGACTTCTTTCTGCTCCCCTACCAGTATGGTATACTAACTGTGGTTTTATCCCTTAGTCAACCTATAACCCAACACCAAACAAAAACAAAAACAAACAAAAAACAGTAAGGTCCTGCCTCATACATTAAACTCAGACCACTGAGGATGATATTCAACACACCCAGAGTATCCCAAAGATATCTACAGGATTCCTAGCCTGAGTCAGAAAGAGCCACCACTCCAGAAGAACCACATTCCCAACTTCCTTACGCCTGTTGAAGGAGTAGGCTAGCTTCTGCCATTACTGAAAAACAGAGACACCTTGCGTAAAATTGCTACTAAAAATCCCAAGCCACAGTGTTAAAGGGTAGATTCTGCAACAATACCTTGATTAAAAATAACGTCCTGGCTACTGCCTCTGACCATGGCCTGACCCTGGGCAGCCACTGTCTTATAGATCTCTTTAGACTTTTAGTTGTGAAAATGACCAACTGATTCTATATTTATCTATCCCGCTCTTCATTACAACTCAGTCTATTATCTAAAACTTCCTTCCACCTCAGGGTCCAGCCCTGGTAAGAAGTTTCTGCCTACTGTCCTGCCCCTAACACCTGTCTTCAGCCCCAGTGATAATCTTGGCAGATAGCTGAATCTCAACTATGGTCCAAGTACCCAAGAGCTAGGTATAGTCAACAAAGCACATTTGAAGATTAGTCCAGAAAAGAAATAGGTTTGAATTTATTCTAACATGACAAAATCTTCTATTCATAGTATTTCCAATAAAACACAAGGCTTTAAAGAAAAAGATTTTCAGATTTTCAGCTCTTTCCATGTTGATAGTTCAAATAACATCAATACAACTTAGTCCTAGTATGGTAAAAGAAAATTAAACTCTAGAGTTTGTTTTAATAGAAATGTATCTGTATATGCAAAAGTTTAATTTACATACATATTTCATAGATGAAGAGGCATTTTAAAAATAAGAGATTACTTAGCAAATTAGCCATGTGACCACAATTATAAAATATTTTATCTAAGAGAATTCAAAGAAAAGCAAGTCAACATTATTGTTAAAATAATGATACATCATTCATATTTTTAAAAAATAGGTACAAAAGGGAATCAGCATTTTTAGCTTCAATGAAATTAAAACATTTGAATGAGCTTCTCCCAGAAATATTACTTTGTATTATTTTTTCCCTAGCCTGATTAGTGAAATTCAATAATCCAAGGTATAATTAAAATAGCTCCCCACTACTTTTCCACCATAGCACCTCAGTTACCTGCTACATTCTTCAGTTAAAAGGACTAATGGAAGGCTGCTTAGCCAACACTACCAGAAATGAGATTTGACTTCCATGAATGTCTCATTCATTTCTGATCCTTACCCAAATGGCACAGAACTTGGAGAGAGTAGACATACTATAAGTGTTGAATGACAGAATAAATTGTAAAAAGAAAGATAGAAAGGCATTCCAACATATAACACTATATTAGATTTATTATATTAGTATACGTTCTATCATTTTATTAGTAAGAAAAGTTAGCAGAATGAACAAAGGCCCATACCAGTACATTTTCAATGTATCATTTCTTAGAGTAAATAAAACCCTCACGAAGGATTCACAAAGGAAAGCCAAAAGAAGCTAATTCCCAAGTTATGCCTCCCCCACTGAAAGCAAGATGACAAGTTTATCTCAGTATTTCTTAGAAAGGTCATGCTGTTGTATGGCTATCATGGCACAATGGTAAGGAAGAAAAGGAAAATGGTCTGTTAGTTCACTTCCCAAGAGGATTATTCTAGCATTGGACTAAGTAATGAGAGGTGATGGCCTAGGCAGTACAGCCTAGGGAGGAGGTGAAAAGGGGCAGACATTAGAAATAATTCCCTTTATATTTTGAATGATTCACCTCCAAAGAGGCCATGCTAATAAGTCAAACAGACGCTGTAACAGTAAATCAGGCAATCATGATGCAAGAGAAGCTACGTTCAGAATTATGGATAAAAACTTACCACCTAGGAGGAAAATTTATTTTTAAAATGAATCCAGAGTTGGAAGATAAGAAAACACATTTTCATATGGTTAGCTCTTATGATAACTACTATATATTCAACAGACTTTTAACAGCATGCATTGTAAATAAGGATTAAAAAAACCTCTAATATACAAAACCTAAACAACAATCCTAAGTATATAGCACGCATTTTCAAAAACAAAGCTAAGAACTAATAATTACTAAAAATATGTTGATGGTATTGTACTTATTCTCCCTTTTATATGTCATTCTGTCACTATAGCCAATTGTTAATTATGTGTGATTGGCATAACTCAGGATAATATTAAACTGTTCATTTGTATACTGCCTCTTACCTATAAACGCTTACATTCTAGTTGCCAAAAAGAAGTATGACACTTCATTTAATCTTTTTTCAATTATTCACAAGTGGTCTAAAAATAGAGCAAGAGCAAATCCGAGATCTGTGGTTCTGAACCTATGGACTATAGACACTGGGGTGCCCGTGGTTAGTCAGGATATCAAACATGCTGAGTTATCTGAATAAATAACAAACCTCACACCTTTATTTACTGCTATATTTCAAAATATTGTGATTAATAAGATACATGTTTATTTGAAAGTATCACTAAAGCAATATTAGCTTTCTAAAAAGTAATTTAGCTTTTAATAGAAACTAATCCCCCATCTAGCAACTTCCACAGTTCTATGAGATCCTCAACTTTAAATAAGAATTGAAAGTGTTACTGGATTTTTTTTTTTTGTCATTATAAATTTTCTCGGGCAACAGACACTAAATGCACAACCATCCTATGTGAATGAGACCTCAAAATATCTCATGTCAAAAAAAAAAAAAAAATCTCATGTCAAGAAGATACCTCCTGCTGGGACTGGCTGACTTGGATCAAAGTTACATGTGGACAAGAGTAAAATTGTCTTTCAGCTGAAAGTTAGGTTGAGAAATTAAGTGGGAGGAAAAGAAGAGGAAAGAATTGTAACTGTCATCATAAGAGGAAAACTTGCTTTACTGGTAAGAGAAAAACAGAGGTCAGGACTGTCCAGTGACTGGTCATCCCCATAACAAGCCAATGAGTTTAAATTCTGATTCTCATGTGGGCTCACCCTGTGGGAATCCTAGTACCTTTATTCCCTGTATTATGGTGCTATTACCCCAAAATGTCCCCTGAGGGCATCTACTAATTGTATTCTGTACCATCTCTGGACATATGTTACACACGTCTACAAGTCACTAGGTTCTTCTAAATTCACCTCATGCAAATTGCAAAGGGAACTTCCTCGATTCCTAGTTGAGTTGGGAGGTTTGTGAAGACACTGTCAGCTATCACTACACCTCCTCTTCATTTTTCTGATAGCAGAACACATTTTTTTTTCCCTTCAGTCCATCTTAACGGTCCCAAACAGCTCCATTTTACCTTTCTTAAGGAAATTATGTGGCCTTTTGGAATATGAGAACGAATTTGTATGGATACATAAGTTTTAGTTCTTTCAATGTGATTTTTTTTAATTGTAAGATAAATCATATAGCAAATCAAGGGATGATCTAGATTCTTTAATTACAAGAAACCTGGTTTTCTCTTCAAAATAAATGGACCTGGGACTATGAAATAATTTTTGTGCTAAATAAGTACATATTGGCCTCTATTAAATTAAAACATTTTTACTTTCTCTAAGATAAACAGTTTAAGTAAATGCTAAAATTCCACATCTATGAAAGGTAAAAGTTTATATGTAATTATAAATTTAAGTTCACTCTAGATTTTAAATAGAAGATGAGACAGTAATTAGAATATTTTGATATTTCAACTAGTAAAAGACCACGTGAGCTGAGAAGCGTAGCAAAGGCTGAGTTCTTAAGACTGGCTACTATATTTAGTAAAAACACAGTCAACATCTTCAGATCTAACTCACATCCCGTTTCTATCATATATCAACCCAAATGGCTAACCAAAAAGCAAATGCTCTGTCTCTGCCATCTACTGGAGAAAGAAGATACAGAACACTCACTACAGATAAGTCAACTCCAGACATGTAGACAGTATCATATTCACTTTTAAGTGAATCATGCTGTGTGCTAGCACGTAAAAAAAGTTATTTCTTTTTCCAAGGATTTACGTTTACCTACCTGCCATGTACAGAATGAGAGAAACGGAAGCAGAAAATAAGTGTGTATGAACACAAAAGCAAAGATAAGCCCAAGCTATTTTGATTTCTATAAGACAGCTTCACACACCCATACTTACATGGCCATGAAGATCTGTGTTAAGAAGCATCATTGCACAGGTGAGACAATGAACTCCATCTAAGGGAAGAGACAAAGAAAGAAAGCATTAATTCACTACTTCCTGTTGGACTCCTTATTATCATTAAAGTGGCATAAATTAAGAACCTATGAAAACACAATCATGTGGCTAGGCACAATTAATCATATTTGGGGAGACAAAAAATAGACACATTATTAAAAGGACCTCTGCACAGAGTTGGACTCCGCTGGTGATAAAGTATATTATTCTTACCTCTCTGGAGGGTAGTTTGATACCACATATCTTAAGCTTCGAAACAGTATTTTTTGACACAGCAAATCCATTTATAAGGCTTTACACTAAGGAAAAAGGAATCTATACAAAATACAAGGGTATCCAAAGAAATACTGCTTATAATGGGGAACAAGTAAATAAAACCCTACAAAAACACAGTTATGTTTAAGTTATTAAAAATGTTGTCCAAGTATACATGTTGAAACAGAAAGATATTTCACAATAAATTATTATATGAAAAGCACATTATAGGCTGTATGGTTCCATTTAAATATAAATACATCTAGAATAATATATAACATTATATTAAAAGATTATCGTCTCTGGATAGTGAGATAATTTTTATCTTTTTATTTATATTTCCTCAATTTTTTGTAACACAAGATGCAGAAATGAAAATAAATTATTTGCTAATATTCTTTCTTTTTTTACTTTCTGGGAGGAATGTGAATTAAGAAAGAAGCAAAAGTTAAAGGAAACCAAGATTTGGGTCTTTCACTGTACTATCTGGGTATTAGTTCTCTGGCTAAAAATATATGGGCAGGAACAGTTATCCTCTTTCTTGACAATTCACTAAAGGCAACATGTAGGTTGACTGGTCTAGGATACTGTGGATCAGGCAAAAGTAAAATACTGCAATAATCTGTAAAGATTAAAAAATTAAATAGTCAGGGGAAAGATGTTGCTCAAACCAGGTGGATCATGTTACATTTAGATGGAAACACCACTCTCTCTCTCACTTTATAAAGGAAAAGAAAAAGCACTAAGAGTTAGAAGCTTCTCATTTCCAAACCTTAGAATTACTTCTCCTCATTCTTCTCCTGCAATTCTCAATCCAAGTGGCAGTTGCAGAAAAATCTTATTAGCGCATTTAGTGTATGCTAAATGTGCAGAAAGGCAGCCCTTCCTAATTACTGAATTCATGAATTAAAGACAGCTTATTTTTCAGAAGTATGCCTTTGAGTATAGTAGCTGATTTGTGTTATTAATATCTCTAAGGAGATGATGCTATTAAACGCCCAAAAGTATATTTATTCCAGTTCCAGTTTATTATTACTAAATTTTAAATACACTTAGAATAAATTCCTTGAAAGCATGTGTAAAACTCAGCAGCCAACTCTCAAATACCCTTATCAACTGCCAGTTGAGTGTACACATCCATATGCTTTACTTCACTCAGGAATGTCAACATCTTATTAGATTTAAAGGAGGTTTTAATAAAAACAACACCCTCTATCCCTTTCGTTCTCTACTCAATTCTGATAGTGATAGAAACAGTGAATAAATAGTCAGAATCACAGAAAGGACTAAAGAAAATTAAGCTTCCATTTTACAGAGGAGAGGAATGTGACTTTAATGATCAGATTGTTAGTGAATTTAGCTATAGCCTGCAGGGCAGAGGCCAGGGGATTAACCACTTTAGTCAAGATCAGGTACACTTATCCCAGTTAACTGGCAATACTGAAGCTAAGAGATAATTGTTATTTCTAGTGCATCTAGTCCTAGTGATCTATTCCAGACTTTGCGCTTATGAAAGATTCTCCAACTGCAAATGAATGCGCCTGACTTCAAACCTTGAAAATTTTGCTTTATTGCAGGAACTGACATGGAGGAAAAACCTCTTGATAGGGTGCATCAACAATTAAATAGTTTAAAGTTGATTTTAAAATTAGTACAATAAACATAAACTCATAGTTCATTAAAATCATAAATCAAAGTCAGTGGTCAGTGCTGTTACAACGAATATCAAACCAAAGCACTGGAGACACACTACAAACGCCAGTGAGATTTGTAAATGTTTCCAAAACTAAGCACACATGCACTTCAAGAAGTTTAGAGATCAGATGGACAGAAAGAAGAAATATGAAAACCAGCATTTCATTTATTACAATGTGCTTTGCATGTAAAATCTCAGAGTGACAGCATGAGCAACTTAAAGCATCTTGTCATACTTTGGAACTGGAAAACAAAGTAAAAAATAATGAAAAAAAAGAATACCATACAGTCATTAAATATCATGCTTTTTAAAGAATATTTAATGACATAAGAAAATGCTCACGATGAAAGGGAAAGACAACAGGAAACAAAACTCTGTAATGATTCAAATTTGAAATTAAATATTGTGCAGAGTAGAAGGAAATAAATCACAGTTAATAGTCATCTCCAGATAGAGATCCCTAGATGATTTTCATTCTCTTCTGTATAATCTTCCATATTTTCCAAAAAATATAACTTTCATAATGAGAAAAATAACCCTTGGTTTCTGAAATACAAACATTTCCATTAGATTACCTTGTGAAGCAATGGTATCTGGGTTACAATAAAAGTATCTATTGGAGAAGTGTATTAAAACTCTCTCTCGTTCTTGAGTTTCTCCCACAAGAGAAAATGCTTTAAAGAAATACCTAAAAAAGAATTAAGAGAAAAAAAGTGAAACTAGAAAACATTACCATACTCTTTATGTTTGACAATTAAAGTTAATTCATATATAATAAGAAATTAATTATACAAAGTAAGATATTCTAGTTATTTTTTTAAAAAATCACTTACTTGATAGCCATTCGATATAAATTTATTTAATTCTATAAAATGTCAATATAAAAGATGATAGGGCAATAACAATAACATGGTAGCTAATACATTAAGAAAAGCCTTGGGAAGGTAGTAACGTCCCCATATGACTGAGTGACAAGTAGCCGTTTAAAAGATCAGGAAGATAAAAACCAAAGAACACTTAAGCCTGAACCCATAACCATGTAGGCTGTTTTAAAACTATACATGGATCACAGTTTGTCATGTTGTCATATGATTGTACTTGCCATTGACACACTGTTATATTCTACTGATGAATCACTGAACTCTACCTCTGAAATTAATAGTACACTATATGTTAATTACCTGAATATAAATAAAATAAAACTTAAAAAAAGAAAAAATTACAATTATATTATCTTGTGCACAGTAGATTTTCATTAATTTTATTTTGCCTATTATCACATCATATTATTAACTTTTTATATGAGAAGAAAATTGGGAGCTAAAACCGTAATTTATTATTTAGGCTAGGAATAAATTAATTTATGTATAAAAATTATTTGAAAAATAAAAATACGCCCAGAACCACACACCAATCTAAATCAGAGTCCCTAAGAGCACTGTCTATTAATGATGAATTCCAATGACCCTAACTTGACAAATTAGATACACTTTCCTAAACATGAGATAGGAAGAAAGAAAACCCTTTAAAATGTTCTAAGAAATCTTATAATTAAAAGAAACATAAAAAAACCTTATTCCTATGATGAAAGTGTTGCTGTCTTAGTTTGTTAGATCTAAATTATGTTGATCAAACTTGAATTTTTCATAACTGTCTTTTATAAATCACATCAGAGAACAAAGCATAAATACAGATCTTTCCTCTACCCTTATTTGTTTTCAGTAGAAAAACCTATGCCTGCCCTCAATTCACACAAAGCGCCACTGAATAAGTCATTATTGTGCATTCTAATCCAAACATCCTCACTTTACCTCCCAAAATGCAGTTTCCTGATTTATAAAACTAGAGGGTTATACAGATGATCTCAGAATTCCTCCAGGCTCTGACATGCTATAAAGTTTGTAAGAGTAAATGCTGATTGGGTTTTTACCTTCAGCGGCTCTTAGAAATTTACAGTACAGTATGGTGTGAAAAGTGGGGATCAGTGTGCTTATTAAACCTTCATTCGAACAGATCAGCAAAAATGCTACTACCCGAAACAGTTTACAGATATCTTCTGCTGGTTATTATGTTGATATTCATTTTTATTACATTCCTGAGTTAATTCCAAAGTATCATCTTAAAAGGCTATTTGGCTATTGTAAACAAATGCTTAGGGGAAAAAAGACTGTAATTCTACAGTCTGTAAATCTGTGCCTTTTTTAAGTGATCATTCAAAAACCAAGGTCCCACAGATTCCACTTCTCAAGACTCACTCTGTCACTATTCTTTACTATGTCATGTACTAGATGGAAAATACGATTTCATGTGTGATTTTGTAAAAACAATATAACTTTCTTTCTACTATGCTTCATAAACTGTAGTGTAATCAGCTAAGATCACAAAGTCACTGTAGGCTAAAAAAATTAAAAATCGGATTTTAGTTTCAGTATTACTGTCTCTTCTCAGAATTAATTATTTAGAGGCAAAAGAGAACAGAAGTGATATTTAATCATACCTGAGACTCTGATCCAGTGTCATTCCTGTAAAATCAAAAAACTTCAGATATTCTTCTGCGACTAGTTTGCTAAATTCATTGCTATAAGAAAACAGGATACACTTTGTTATTAAAATCCAAGCTATTAAAAAAGACACACACACAAGGACACACTCAGACACCAGCCTTGGTACAGAACGTACTTCTTGCCTAGGTGCTTTGCAACATCCGATCTTTTGAATCTGTCTAGCTGATAAAGACGTTTGGCCAATCTTTTGGCTGCTTCTACGTTGCTGCTGGTACCATTACTGAGACTTTCTGAGGTCTCCTTTTCCAGAATTTCAGTGCTCCCCATCTCAGAATGAGCCTCTAGTAGTGTTGTTTTTACCCCAGCATTGCTGTGAGAATTGAGAAAGAAGAAAAAAAAGAAAAGATTTTTCTTATGTGACACAAAGGAAAAATACCTGATGAAATTACCATGCTATTGCAGAACTAAATGAAAAAACTTTTAAATGAGATAGTTTTATGCTTAAAAGTATTTCCAGCTACTATATTTCAATGTACTGAAAAATTGATTGCTTAAACCGTTGATGAGCAGTTCTTGAAACTTTTGGTCTCAAGACCTTTAAAAATATGGAAGACATCAAAGACCTTTGTGTTTATGTGGGTTATATCTATTGATACTCACTGTATTAGTAATTTAAAAAGAAAAATTTCAAATATTAACTTGCTTAAAAATAACACCCATTTCATGAATATAAATAATATATTTTATTAAAAACAATTATCGTTTCCAAAACAACATAAAATTTAGTGAGAAAAGCAACAATTATTTACATATTTAGAAATTTCTTTAATGGTTGGCTTACTGGAAGACAGGTGGGTTCTCACTGCCACTAACCGATACTTTGTTTTGGTCGTAAGGACCAGGACAGTCTGGTGCCACCACCCTGATTTGTGCTAAAGCCCCCACACTGTGCTAAATTACACTGTGTGATTTATGCTAAAGCCCCCACACCATACAGTGAAAAAGGAAAATAATGCTGTACTGTTACTATAAAATAACTCTGAACTCATAAACCTCCTCAACAGGTCTCGATAAGCCCCACAAACCACACTGTGAGTACCTCTGCTCTTGAAAGGGGACAGCCTGTGGCTGGCTACAGAATGCTACGTCATCAATTTATAACACACACACCAATAATGCAGTAATTTCCAAATCCTCACGTTAACTTGGTAACTAAGGAAAGATACATTCATGATAAGCTACCATGTTTAAGTAGCCTTCCAACATACTTGCCACAAAGTCTAACCGAGATCTGTGTCTGATACTAAATATTTCAGCCAAGGCCACATAAGGTCTCCATCACACACGCTTCTTTGTTTTTGTTGGGTTTTTCCCCCACAACCTTTTAAAACTAAAAACCACTCCAGGCTAGGCTGACAAGGCCCACAGGCCTAGTTTTGCATGTCTTTGCTCTATCACATAGTTCTTTAACTTGGCCTGAATTATAAGTAGAGTATCCATTTATTGTCTAACCCAAGATACTCTGAAGAGGGAACAGGATGATAAAATTAAATATGTAATTATAATTGTTACAAAGTTTTTTTTAAAAAGGCATCACCAATAAAAAAAATTACTTGTAAACTTATAACAAATGACAAAAATCATTATAGCAAAAAATGTTTGTTTTGTTTTTTTAAGCAGACTATTCAGTACCTATTTTTGTCAGTTATTCCACCTTATGATTTTCCATTTCCTACCACCAACTGAGAGGTAGCCTAGTAGGTACACCCTCACTCAAACGCAGTTCCAGCCGCTGTACGCCCAGCCAGTACACCAGGCCCCTAGGACTGCACAGACCCAGACTTCCCAACCACTGCCAGACTTGAGGGAGATACCTGCCCCTCACAACTCCTCAGCCAGTATTCTACATGCTGTCTTTGAAAGAGAGGGGAGGGAAAAGAGAGAGCTTATCCCACACTTCTTTTAGACTCAACTCCTCTGTTCAACACACATGTAAACTCACACCTCCCACCGGACACTGGAGAGAAGCTAGAACAACCAAGTGGAGGCTTATCAAACCCGGGCTGACTTAATTTTACTGCAGTTATTAATGATAATACTTCATTTTCTAAACTCAGTCAAATGTTAAACCACAGTCAATGCCAGGACAACAAACATACACTGGAATTGCCCCAGGCAAACTAAGATATTTGGTAACCCTTCTAAACAATTAGCCACCTTAAACAATTTTCCAACAGAAATAGATACTAATTAAAATAAATTGCTTCATTATGATGAGATCTTCATGCAAATATATTTAAATATTTTTTCACCCTAAATCTTCCTCTACAGAGTTACCAGCCAGTTTTATGAAATCTATTCTATCAGAAAACTGAGTATTTAATCATTATATACAGCAAATCTATAATATATAAACTCATATTAGAAAATTCTTTTAAAGGGCAACTCACACTTTGTGTTTTCCCACATCGTGGTGGAAATATAGTATTTATTCCAAGAACTATTTTAGTTACAAACAAGTAATTTTTGTAATTATAAAAGAAATCCCTGCAGTTGTGTCTGCATGCATTCTCTTACTCCATGTAGTAGCTATCATGGAGAAAAAACAAATGCTAAAGAAAGCATTTTCGTTTCAATGAAACTGCTACTTATTGCTCATTTTTCAAGACAAATTTATGGCATATATTTAATCACTCTGTGTAAATAGTATAATTACACCACATATACAGGACTGTGAAGATTTTGTTCAAATATAAGAGACCTATCCTAATGAGCATATTTTTTAAGTGTAGTGGTGCCAGTCACTCCTGTTTCTCATTCCTCATATTTGCCCCCTTTCTACTCTCTTGCCCAGCCCAGTCTATTTCACTGCATCCTCCCTACATTCTTCAAAAGGAGGTAATTTTAAAATCTAAACAAATCAGACTTCTCTGGATCTTCTTGAAAAAACCTTCAGTAAAAAATAAAATAAGGAATACAGTGAGGATAAATACCTCCATTCCTAGATGGCTTCCTTCTTGTCCCATTTCATGATTTATGAGATTACTTGAACAAGAACAGAGACTGCTCCTTTTAAATCAGAAAGCCTGGCAATATAATGGCAATACAAACTCACCAGCAATAAGGCAGACACCAAAAAGAACTCATCCCAGAGCCTAGGGTGCCTGGGCCATACATACATCCTCTTATAAGCCCCTTCTCAGCACTCTTTGCCCCACAAGTCCAGTGTCTGTTGGTCCACAAGGGCTTCCCTGTGAAGTCATATTACTATGACCTCACCTTCTTGGCAGAGTGCTTACTGTTGGGGTTTTTGTAATGTTTTTACACCCCCAATAAAAACAGGAGCCAGAACACAAGAGCCACTGTATATCAAGAGCATAAACAACAATGGCAGCCCAGCCTTGTTCACACTTGATAAAGCGAACTGGACGATCCCTCTCAGGAGGGATGACACCCCATTTTGTTTCCTGGAATACACAAGACATTGTCCTTCTAGTCTGCTGATATTAGATGCTTTTAGTGTTTGAATTTTCCCTTTTTTTCCTAGTCTCTCTTTTCTTCTTGATTATGTAACTTTACAATTCCTAAGGTGAAATTTCTAATAGCCACTTAAATGTAGACTCCCCAAAAGATTCTCCCTGTGTTCTAGAAAATGCTTCACTGGGGCCTGTACCTCACACTCGCAAACAAATATGGTAACACTATCATCAGAAGAAGGATCAGATTATTGAGTCTGATCACCAGGCATTCTCATAACCTTTTTATAATACTAGGATTACCAGTTTTTCTAGGTAAAAATATTAGGATACCCAGTTAAATCTGAATTTCAGATAAACAAAAAATAGTTTTTAGCACATAACATACACTAAAAAAAAATCATGCAATGTTTATCTGAAATTCAAATTTAACTGGTTGTCTTATATTTTACCTAGGTTCACCTGGTAACCCTACCTCCTAAAATGTTTGTTCTAAACTTATTTGAAGAATTCCAATAATGGTGTTCCCTAATTCCCTAATGCCCACTGGAAGCATGTTTCACAACCCACAAAGTGGGTTTATTCTGACTTACTTATGTAATTTTTACTCCTTATTAAACTATTTTTCTATAGTTTCATCAAGACCTTCTCTCAGCCTATGACCTACTGATTCTTCTCTAATGTCCTCTAAATACAAAGGAAAAACTCTCTTTTCTCTATATTTTCACCTTTCCTTCCTAGCCTACATACTGCTATCACAGATGTAATAATATGCCTCCTTCATAAAAATCCTACACAAGATAAAAATCCATATTCTGTAGCATGTCAGGTAAGACCATTCACAAGCTGACCCCAACTGCTCATTTAGATTTATCATCTACCATTTTCCTCATGCTTGGGCCACACAGGAATATTAGCTGTGCTCTCATACTCCTTTTCCATCCTGTTCCCTTTGTCCCTCTTGTTACTCCTTCCCTAAAATTCTGTGGTGCCCCAAATTTTGCAAATCTCTTTAACCCCACAAGAGCCCAAGCGAGATGATTTTTTTAAGAATCATATTCCAACTCCCTCCTGATGCATTCTCAGAGCACTTGATAAATTACCTTTATTTTAGCTCTTCTTATAAAAGTCCCATCTCTCTCACCAACTACAATCTTGAATTTCACTCTGTATCCACATCACAAGAGTAGGTTGAGGTTATTCAATAGTCATCTGCTAAAAGAATGCAAGAACCGAGCAACTGGCTGTGTCCACTTTCTCCACTGTCTTCTTTGCTATACTATCAATGACACATGGCACGAACTTTCTAATTCATTATGACCAACCCTGGAGTGTTCTAGAAGAGACTGACATCAGCAGAGGGTACCAGTTAGATTGTCTGGTTTCATATTTACTTTGAATTAAAAAAAAATTCTTTAAATTTTTATTGAACTGAGGTAATAAATGAGGATAAAAAAGTAAACTAGGCTAAGATGTCAAAGCTCTCCTTACCCCCTGCACTTATAAAGTATACCTGAGGAGTTGTGCATAGAAAACAACAACAAATAGTACCTAGTCCAATTTTATACTGTATAAGCGAGGTAAAGGCCAGTCAGAAGAATCCCAAAGAGTGGAAAGAAATGACTTCAGTTGCAAGTGGAATGAAAGGACCAGAGGGTGCAATATGACCCTGGCACCACTCTTCAGGCTGAAAATACAGATACAAAGGCCTGGAACCAACAGATCAGGAAAGCCGGTACAAATGCATTAGCTTTCATGGCCAGAAAGAATGTCAGTCAAAAAGAGTTCTAAGTATATTATAAGCAAGATACACTTAAAATCCTGAAGTAAAAAACTGCCTTTAAGAAAGGAAAGGAAAGGAAAGGGAAGGAAAGGAAAGGAAACCTTGCTGGCCATCATTCCGTAGGACATTTATTTCTCAGGCATTGCAGAGGTAGCACATCATCTAATCTTGGAGGAAATATAAATGAGAAATTATTCAGAAAGCTACAGTACCTCCAGTGGTACCCATTCACCTAACAGCATCTAACCCTGGTTAAGCACTTTGTGCCAGTCAGAGATAAGTGCTTCCTAGAGATTATCTCATCTAATCCTCAATAATCTTATAAAGTAGATAGTTGCATACCCATTTTACAGATGGAAACTGAGGCACAGAGCTGGACATGGACAATGGCACTTTAGTACCCAAGTCCTTTATATCCTCTAGTACTATTAATTTTGTTACTGCTGGTCATTTTCTGGTATGGTTGTTTTTGCTGATTCAACAAACATTAACAAATCCCTTACGATGTGTCAAGCAATGTGTTTAGGTGCTTACTGTTTAGGAATACATCAGTAAACAAAAGAAAGTGCTTCTACCCCAGGAGAGCTAAAAATAAACAACACACATAACAAATGAAAAAAATATATGTAGTTATGTTAGAAGGTGATAACTGCTATGGAAAAAAATAGAACAAAGAAAGAGAGATCAAGAATCTCTTGGGGAGAGAGGTAGACATATTTTTCTTTAAAAAGTGGCCATGGCAGGTCCAAAAAACTTGAAGGGTGGAGTTGTCATCAATAAACATAGGGAAACCAAAGTTGGCATAAGTTTTAAGAGAAAGAAGTTCCATTTTAGATACATTAACTTTGAGATCTCCATTAGATATCCAAGGAGACAGGGGAATATGAGCATATGTAATGTTTTTCAGAAAAGACATGTGCCGGCGGCCTACTCCAGGGAATTCTCAGACTGTTGGCCTGAGGTGGGCCTTCAAATTTTCTTTTTAAACTCCAAAATGATTCTGATGTGTTATCAGGATTTTGAGCTACCACTGTAACCCATGGAAAATCACTATGGGTCTAAAGAGGGGAAATGGTAATGATCAGACTTGGATTTTTTCTTCTTTTTTTTAAGAGAGGGGGGAGATGATCTTAAGCAGGTTCCATACTCAGGGTGGAGCTGGACTCGGGGTTCGATCTCACGACCCTAAGATCATGACCTGAGCAGAAATCAGGAGTCAGACAGTTAAGCCACCCAGGCACCCCACCAGACTTGGATTTTTATAAGATCACTTTTCTTCGTACTATGGAGGAAAAACTATAGGGAGACAAAACTGAGGGCAGAGAAATCAGCTAGGAAAGCCATGAAAATACTAGGAGACAAGAACCTGAATTGAAAGATAATTCATGTGAATATTTTAAAAAAAACAAACACTTGCTCTGAGGGGCACCTGGGTGGCCCAGTTGGTAAAACTGACCAACCTCGATTTCCAGGTCAAGATCTCAGAGTCGTGAGATAGGCCCGCCTCGGGCTCCACACTCAGCACACAGTCTACTTGAGACTGTCTCCTTCTTCCTCTGCTCCTCCCCATGTCTGTGCTCTCTCTCAAATAAATAAATAAATCTTAAAAAAGAAGAAGAAGAAGAAGAAGAAGAAGAAGAAGAAGAAGAAGAAGAAGAGGAAAACCTGCTCTGAAAGATATTTAGAAAGTAAACTAAAAGAACACAATGAGTGATTTGGAATGTGTGTGGAGCTGTGTTCAAAGGGAGGGCAGAAGGCTAACTCTGACTTAGAAGCTGGGCAGAATATGCTGCCACCAACCAAGATAGCAAATACAAGAGGAAGAAGACGGGACGTGGAACAGTGTGTGAGGGGCACGTGAGCATGCACACATACAGAAACAGGAGACAGAAAGAGAAAAGATCATGAGTTTGATTCGCAGATGTAATCATATAAGGGGTCCAGGACATTCAGGCAGAGCTGTCTAGTAGCCACAGCAACTACCCACCACCTGTGGGAACTCAGCACAGGCACAGCAGTCCCCTCCACTAATGTGGTAAGGGGCTGTAATGTCCAATATGCCCAAAGAACCCAGAAATGTGTGACAAAGAAATATGTCTAGCAGTGTATTCATCTGAACACAAATCCATTAAAGCAGAAGAATTAGGAGGTCTCCTTTCATTTATTAATGAGATTCTACATGCAAGTGCTTAGTTTGCCAGTAACAATTACTAATTTAGAAGATGCTAAAAGCAAGTATCTGTCAAAAAGCTCCAGTTAGACTGCCAAGGTTCAAACACTGGTTCTATCAGTCCCCAAGAGTGGGTAAATTCATTATTTTCTGTGAACCTCAGTTTCTTCATCTATGAAATGGAGAGAACGTACCAACTTCCCAAGGTGTTGTGCAGATTAAATGAGAAGATCCACATAAATGCTTACCTAGTAGTGTTTGACACATAGTGAACAATACATGTTAGGTGCCATCACCAGACCCGTTTCATCACTACTACTACTCCTAAGATGATACTCGGTTATTTGGATGATCACATGAGATAATTACATCAGGCCGTATTTTATTAAACGTAAACTGCTATTTGTATTGTACACAAATGTTAACTGGCTCTCAGTAGAAATTAATACTTGACTTCCCTAAAGAAAATTGCCTCAAAGAACCCACTTTTGACATTTATATAGAATACATCTCTCTGGATGGGACTCCATTTTACTTATAAATGATTTCAGGGACTTCATAATTATAGAGAACCATTGACAAAATCTAACTATAGAAACTTCTCATGGCTAGTTCTGTTTGGCATGGAAAACATAACTCAGTCTTTACAAATGAAGAATCATAGTAAGTGTCACCGAGAGGTTCTGGCTCAGGATATTTTTTAAACCTCATTCATTTTACTTAGACCTGCATTCAGTACTCCAGAAAAGGGCACCAACGTGCAAGGCAGTAGTACAGAAGCTGACCAAACTTAACCGATTTGCCTCGGAAGCACTTATTTCCAATAAATAATTGGAATCTTTACTCTTCTAGAAAGTCATATGCTGCTGGGGGCATAATCCAGATGATGCAGCGTTATTTTTTTCTTTTTTCTTTTTTACTTTTTTAGTTTTTAATTTTGTTTTGATTTTTCATATTAAACTGGAGCTTTTCTGGGCTGGCTCCCAAATGAGAATGTAATTTTGCTGCAATATTATCAAGTCAATTTTAATACAACTACATTATAAAAATTTGAGATGAATCATTTGCAAAGCAACTATTACTAGATGTCTAGCTCGATAATAAATAAGGAGGAAAGTGATGCAAAAACATTTACATGTTCATTATTTGCACAGAAGCTTCAGTGAACGAATCAGTGAATCCCAAGTCCAGAGGGCAAGAAAGGAAGAGTGACTCATTCACAGATGGACTAACTTATTTTCCTGGAATGCTATTAAAATGTCACTGCATATTCTGAGTTTACATCTTTCATGAGATACAGCTTTTGGCCATGTTACCTCCCTGCCTTTATATGGCATTAAAAATCTCTAATGGCACTATATCACTCTCTACCCTGACAAAAGCAAATAAAAGGGGCAACTGCATTTCATATCCCTGTAAATTCATAAGTAGACAGTCTGAAGCTGACCACATCTGTTAATGACTGTGATTATGCACTGCACACTCTGGGGAAACAGGGTGGTCTGAATTTAGACAATACACCCACATGTCTATACAGAAAATCACTAGCTTATCCCCCATGCCAAGATATTATATCCCTTCATGTTTCTCCAAATTCAAATTACCTAATTTAAAAAAATTTCATTTAAAGGAAGGCATTAACGCTCTAAATAAATGAATGCATACATATACAAATAAAGCATAAACTCATCAAAACATAGCCTCCTTTGACTGAGGAAGAAGGAGGTACTATTTGTCCCTAGAACACTTGAGAAAAGAAAGACATGTAAAAGGGACTAGCTAAACTGCTAGAGCCCACTAACCTCACTCCTGAGATTTAGTCAAGGATGCTATTATTGCCAAATGCAATACGATTATAAGGAAGAAAGTTTAATACCCTTAGAGACAGTATTTACAATAACATGGAATGAAATCAAGTCTATCCTTCCAAAGACAATTTATTAAAAGGAATGTCAAATTTTTAGAAGCCAAAAATTGCCTCAACTAGCACATCTTTGTTTTTTCTCTCTGAAATCCCTACCGACTAAAAAAAGACAGACAACAACAAATAACAGTCCCATACAGTTCTATATAACAAGAAAACTAATGACAATGGCTGCTTTTCTGTAGTGCTTATAACATTATTTCTTAGTGCTTCCCTCTACTGAGGCCCATTCAATGACACAATCTATCATTAAACAAAAGAAGTCAATGCAGAAGCAAAATTCCCAGATAACCATCTGATAACTTAAGATATGTTTTATTATAAGTTCAATCACAATTATCTAAAATGTTTTCTAGATTTTTAAGTTTATCTGACACTTGAAAAAGATCAGTTTTCTATCACTATGGTTATATTATTGAGGAAAAGTTATACCTAAAAAATAATGTTTTAAAAGTGTTATATTCTGCACAGAGGGGGAAAAATGCTCAATTTTAATTTAAAAAATATGAAGCACTGAATTATTTTCAACAGGATCTTAAACCATCTCCTAATTATTCATATTAATAGATGTTCCACACATTTTAGAATACAATAAATAATTTTTAAGCAAAAATTTATCAACTGTCTACACTTTTACTGCACTGAATTAGCATTACTATACATTCACCGGGCAACAGAAAGTGGTCAAGGATTTTACCAGTGATGGTATACATGAACTCTGAACAACACAACTGGCAACAGATACTCCACTAAGTGGATCATCCTTACATGGATAATGACTACAATTTTACTATTGTAAACAGTTTGTTAAATAGTGTCATATCAAAAGTTGGTCTACCCATCAATAAAAGAACAAAAGCCATATAATTGTCTCAACAGATGTAGAAAAAACATTAGACAAAGGAGAACATCCATTCATTATTTAAAAAACCCTCATCAAAGTAAGTTTAGAGGGAACATAATAAAAGCCATCTCTGAAAAACCCACAGTAAATATCAAACTCAGTGGGGAAAAACTGAGACTTCTCAGAACCTAAGGTCAAGAAGACAAGGATGTCCACTCTTACTAGTTTTATTCAAAATGGTACTAGAAGTAATAGCCTCGGCAATTAGATAACAAAAAGAAATAGAAGGCATCCAAACTGGCAAGGAAGAAATCAAATTTTCACTATTTGCAGATGACATGATACTCTATATAGAAAAACTAACACTCCACCAAAAAACTGCTGGAACTGATAAACAAATTTTCATTTTGTAGAGTCCCAGGGTATAAAATCAACATGAAGAAATCTGTTGCATTTCTATACACCAATAATGAAGCAGCAGAAAGAGAAATTAGGAAAACAATCCCAACTAATCGAATTTATTTTTTTTTAAGATTTTATTTATTTATTTGAGAGAGAGAGAGAGGCATGCACACACAGGAGCAGGGGGAAGGGGCAGAGGGAGAGGGTGAGGGAGAGGGAGAGGCAGAGGCAGAGGGAGAGGGAGGGGCAGAGGGAGAGCGTAGACAGTTGCAGGACTTGATCTTATGACCCCGAGATCATGACCTGAGCCGAAACCAAGAGTCAGACACTTACCCGACTGAGCCATCCAGGCACCCCACAACTAACTGGAATTTAAATAAAAACTTAAAAAAAAAAATCCCATTTACAACTGTACCAAAAATAATAAGATACCTAAGAATAAACATAACCAAAGAGATAAAAGAACTGTACTCTGAAAACTTTAAACACTGATGAAAGAAATTGAAAATGACACAAAGAAATGAAAAGACATTCCATGCTCATGGATCCGAAGAACAAATACTGTTAAAATGTCTTGATTATCCAAAGCAATCTATACATTTATGCAATTCCTATCAAAACACCAACATTTTTAACAGAACTGGAACACACAATCCTAAAATATGTATGGAACCACAAAAGACCCTGAATAATCAAAGCAATCTTGAAAAAGCAAAGCAAAGCTGGAGGTATTACAATTCTAGACTTCAAGTCATATTACAAAGTTGTAGTGATCACAACAGTATGGTACTAGTATAACAATAGACACATAGTTCAATGGAACATAACAGAAAACCCAGAAATAAACCTACAACTCTATGGTCAATTGAAATTTGACAAAGAAGGAAAGACTATCCAGTAGGAAAAGACAATCTTTTCAACAAAAGGTGTTGGGAAAACTGGACAGGTACCTGCAAAAGAATGAAACCATTTTCTTACACCATACACAATAATATACTCAAAATGGATTAAAGACCTAAATGTGAGACCTGAAACTATAAAAATCTTAGAAGAGAACACAGGCAGTAATTTCTCTGACGTCAGCTGTAGCAACATTTTTCTAGATATGTCTCCTGAGACAAGGGAAATAAAAGCAAAAATAAATTATTGGGATTACATCAAAATAAAAAAACACTTCTGTACAGCAAAGGAAACAATCAACAAAACTTAAAGGCAACCTACAGAATGAGAGAAGATATTTGCAAATGACATACCCAATGAAGGGTTGGTATCCAAAATATATGAAGAACTTATATAACTCAACACCCAAAAAACAATCCGATTAAAAATGGGCAGAAGACATGAACAGACGTTTATCCAAAGAAGACACACAGATGGCCAACAGACACATGAAACAATGCTCAACATTACTCATCACCATGGAAATGCAAATCAAAACTACAATGAGATATCACCTCATACCTGTCAGAATGACTGAAATAAAAAACACGAGAAATAACAAGTATTGGTGAGGATATAAGAAAAAGGAACCTTCTTGCACTGTTGGTGGGAATGCACACTGGTGTAGCCACTCTGGAAAAGAATATGGAGGTTCCTCAAGAAGTTAAAAAGAGAACTACCCTACAGTCCAGTAAGCATGGTATCAGATACTTACCCAAAAAAGACAATAACACTAATTCAGATGGATACATGCACCCTTACGTTTGCAGGAGCATTATTCACAATAGCCAAATTATGGAAGCAGCCCAAGTGTCCATCGACTGATGAATGGATAAAGATGTGGTATGTATATATAATGGAATATTACTCAGTCATATAAAAGAATGAAATCTTGCCATTTGCAATGATGTGGATGGAGCTAGAAAGTAATTATACTTTCTAAGCAAAATAAGTCAGAGAAAGACAAACACCATATGATTTCATTCATATGTGGAATTTAAGAAACAAACAAAAAAACGAGCAAAGGAAAGAAAAAAGAGAGGGAGACAAACCAAGAAACAGACTCTTAACTATAGAGAGCAAACTGATGGTTACCAGAAAGGAGGTGGGTGGGGGGATGGGTGAAATAGGTGAAGGGGAATAAGGAGTGTTCTTGGCTTGCTGAGCACAGGGTGATGTATGGAAATGCTGAATCACTGTATTGTACACCTGAAATTAATATAGCACTGTATGTTAACTCTACTGGAATTTAAAAGAAGAAAAAAGGCTTGGTGTGTCTAAACCAATCCTGTGAATCCCTGTTTCAAGTCAAGTGGCACGTAAAGCGAGTCAGGGATAGATACCCCTCTTCTATTTTGCAAGCAGTGGCTAGAGGTAGAAGATGTATCCTAATTCAAGTCGAATTTTTTTTTTTTAATCAACCCCTGCTAGAAGTCTCAACTTAGAACTTAATTACTTTTTAATGTAATTTACTTGAGAGTAATAACCATTAGGGATAAGTAAGTTAAAATTAGCTTACTAAACATAAGTATCCCATTCCTAAACTAACATTACAACCACTCAAAAGCATACCTGTAAATACAAATTTAGCTTGATCAAACATCCCCCCCCACACACACACACCTTTGCAGGTCCAGGTACTAAATAATATTATCTAGGTAGGGAACATTAGATCAATTCTATACTCTCCTCTGTCTCTCTTCCTCTTCTCTTCTAACTCTTCTTTCTATCTTCAGAAGAACAAGAGGCTTTATGAATACTTTCTATGGTTAAATATATCCAATTTGTATCATCACCATTAGTGTTTTCTGCCCTCTCTTCAAATTTTTATAAATACCTGTTTTCACTGTCCCATACCACAGTTTTGCTGCACTTCCTTGGTGCACTCAGAACTGCACAGCTGCCCTACAACGCTCCTCAGCTTCTGATAGGGCCACTGCAGGGCCAGCACTCTCACCTTGCAAATACCTTCTGCAGTCTTCCAGGAGAGGGCACCAACATGCAAAAGCAGGGGTACAGAAACTGCCCAAACACCAAGTGGACGACACAGGCTGCATTTACTTTGGAGGCATTTATTTTCAATATATAATTTTACTCTTTGCCCTTCTAGAGTTTCATACTCCCTGGGGGCATGACCTAGATGATGTAGGTTTTTGCTTTTTCACTGTCACAAACTCCATGAAATTCCTACTACAGTGGCCTGTCAGCATATCCTCTCCACACTGAGTTTTCCTTACGCTCTACTTATTGCAACTACCCTGAAAGCCGCTGTATTTGATAAAGGTTTCTCAGATTTGCTTAACAAATTTTGTGTATAATTTTAAAGAGAAAAAATGAGCTTCGTAACAATGTAGGAAGATCAGCACAAAGAAAGCAGGAAGATAATAAAGTCTTATCTCAGTCACTTCCTGCTTTCATTTCTTTACATTATTCAGCTCATCTGGAGACAGACCAAAGGGATCACTGTCCTCTGGGGCCGTGGGAATAAAGAGGGGTTTTTCCACTCTTGATTGCCTATGATGAATGAGTTAGCCAGAACATCCATACAAATTTTTGTCTTAATGTATTTTGTAAGTGCATCTAGAATGTGTACTGTGCTCTGTACACTATTCTAAGCACTTTATATAAACTCATGTAACCCCTTTAACAGCCCTGTGATAGGTACTATCATCACCACTTAACAGAGGTGTAAACCAAGACATGGAGACATAAAGTAATTTCACATGGTCACAGTGCTAATCAATGGCAAAGCTGGGACAGAAGCTCAAGCCAGGCAGTGTGACCTGCAAAGTTCAAGCTCCTAAACAATATGCTGTGTGGCCTTCCTTCTGTGGCAATAGTTACACTTCAGGTATAATATCGGCATATAAGAACAAAAATGTCTACTTCTTAGGGGACAGCCATATGACTAAACATGCTTCGTATAGTTTCTTAATTAAGTGTACACATAAGTTTGCACAATTATCTCTGCAATAACTTATTAAAGCATCTAATATGTGCTGGACAAACTTTAGGTGCTAGGAGTACAGATAGACCATAACAAAGCGCTGCCTTTGTACAGTTCTAACTTCAAGAGACAGACAATAAACCAAATGTAGGTCCTCCCTCTCTGTGTCCCTCCCTTTTACCTTTCCACAAATATCTGCTGAATATCTGTTATGAGTCAGACACTCTTCTAGGTAAATATTAAGTGTTCAATAAAGCATCGAAGAGCTAAAGTCCTTGTTTTCATGCAGCTAAGATTCAGACAGTGATAGTGATAAATGCCTTGGAGATAAATACAGCCAGGTAAGGAAACAGGGGAGGCTAGACCTGCTGTTTTATCCACGGCACCAGGAAAGTGCCATCTGAGTGGAAAACTGAAGGAAAGTAAGGGATGTGTCCTTGCAAAGTATCTTCAGGAAGAGCACTCCAACCAAATACTAAGGCCTGGGCAGGACTGTGTTTGGCAAGTCCAAAGGACAGCACAGAGAGGACACTATGGCTAGAGGGGAGACAGCAAGAGAAGAGGTGGCGCCTGAACTCACTTGTACTTCCGAAGCAGTCACTCACTCAAAAGCTCCCAAATCAACTCCAATTCTCAAACATCTATGGTCAGAAAAGGCACAACAATGAAAAGAAAACCAAAAAAACCAAAACCAAAACAAACAAACAAAAAAATAGACTATTCATATCTTAGACACATGTTAGCTTCCAAAGTCAGTAGGCTGTTTTTCAGTTCCTCCGCTACTTCTGAGAATGTTTCCGTGACTCTCCGCATCATCCAAGGCCCAGACTCCAGGCAGGAATCCCCTAACCCATCCTGTGGCACAAAGATCCACTGTATACTGTGCATAACGTCTCCACTACTGTCCCCATCGGGTTGGTCTGTGACGTTTCTAGGGCTGAATCCAGATCTTCACCCTTTCTATCTCAGTGCCTAGGACAAGGACCGGCACATAAACAGTTGCTAAGTGCCCTAAATCAAATTGCGAAAAATTTAAAAAGAAAAGTCAATGACTATGTTCTAGTCTAAACACACCAAGTACCTGACTAGATGATGCCTGAAAATAATTAATTAGGACGCATCCTCTCATGACCCTATATAAAAAGCTGAAAGTCTCCACCATGAAGTTTTGGTTACTTACATCCACCAATTAGAATTACTTCAATAATTTTAAATACTTCCCCCATTGTGGAATCTAGAAACTCTGACCAGTACAAAACACTTACCAATGAGCTCTCTCTAGCCACTTTTCCCCAGGTTTATTATTATTTTTTTAAACATTACCTGCTTCTTCATATTGCACAATGGGAAGCAAATACGAAAAAGTGGCAACAAAGTAGACAGAATCCAAGGGGAACACCCAAATCTTAATAACTTAGATAAGTAAAACCAGCATTGCTAAATAAAAAGATCATATACATTATCTTAAAAAGAAAAGTAGCATTGCCAGTTGACAAGCTTTGTATATTCCCAGGCATGATGCTTAAACCAGGTTCTTCCTATCTTCATTTATTATATGTTAAAAATAGAGACAGGGAGAGGGAGTTAAGATGGCGGAGGAGTAGGGGACCCCTTTTTCAGCTGGTCCCTGAGTCGAGCTGGATAGGTACCAGACCAGCCTGAACATCCGCGGAATCATCCTGAGATGCGGGAAGATACACCTGGATCTCTACAAATGAACATATCCAGCGCTGAGGATTGAGGTACGAAGCAGGGAGCCGTGAAACCGCGCACAGATATCGGAAGATAAACGGAAGGGGGAGGGAGCCGCCGCACTCGGACGCCGTGAAGGAGTAGCCACCTGCACGGGGGAGCGGGCGGACTTGGGGACCGCACCCGCGAGAGAGCAGACTGAGACCATGAGCCGGGGAACGCATGCGACCAGACTGAAAACCGGAGCTCTGGTGTGCTCACTGGAACCAGACTGAGATCGGAAGCTCCGGAGCGCACGGGGCAGCTGACGGCTGGTGGTGTTGGAAACACAAAGGACAGAGACGCGCTGGCCCTGGAAGTGAGGGTGTGGGGCGGACATCCCGGGATGCTGCAGGGTTGAGCAGCACCAACAGAAACAGAGTTGAAGTGGCCAGAACATCAGTGGAGAATGGTCTGCAATCCCTCTGTTCTGCGACAGAGGCTGAGATTCGGCCACTGCTGCTCTGACTCAGAAGAGGCACAGCAAACCGCCAGGGAAAGCCTCCAGAGAACAAAAGCCTGGAAATACCGGCTCACAGGGTGCCCATCCCCATTCCCCCTCCCAGGGGACACAGAGACTCTACCCAAAGAGGGTTGCCTGAGTATTGGCGTGGCAGGCCCCTCCCCCAGAAGGCAGGCTGAAAAATCAAGAAGCTCACATCCCTAAGATCCCTATGAAACAAGTGCACACTGCCTGGGTCCCGGTCAATAATTGGGCTCTGGACAACCCCGCAACCTCTCCTCATCAGAATGATGAGAAGGACAAATCCCCCCCCAGCAAAGAAAAGACAGTGAGTCTGTGGCCTCTGTCACAGAACTAATGGATATGGATATAACCAAATTATCAGAAATGGAATTCAGAGTAACAATGGTCAAGATGATGTGTAGACTTGAAAAAAGTATTAACGAAAATGTTAATGAGAATATAGAATCTCTAAAGGCAGAAATGAGAGCGAATCTGGCAGAAATTAAAAATTCTACGAGCCAAATGCAGTCAAAACTAGAGGCTCTGATAGCCAGGGACAATGAGGCAGAAGAACGTATCAGCGAATTGGAGGATGGGTTAGTAGAAGAGAAAGCTAAAATAGAATCAGGACTCAAAAAAATCCATTCACATGAATGTAGGTTACAGGAGATTACTGACTCAATGAAACGTTCTAATGTCAAAATCATTGGCATCCCCGAGGGGGTGGAGAAAAACAGAGGTCTAGAAGAGATATTTGAACAAATTGTAGCTGAAAACGTCCCTAATCTAGCAAGGGAAACAAACATTCGTGTCCGAGAGGCAGAGAGGACCCTTCCCAAGTTCAACCACGACAAACCTACGTCACGTCATGTTATAGTGCAATTCGCAAATATTAGATCAAGGATACAATATTGAAAGCGGCCAGGGCAAAGAAATTCCTTACGTACCAAGGCAAAGATATCAGAATTCTGGCAACATGGCAACATTAAAATCATATCTCTCAGTAATCAGTCTTAATGTAAATGGTTTGAACCATCCCATAAAACGCCACAGGGTTGCAGATTGGATAAAAAGACATGACCCATCCATTTGCTGTCTACAAGAGACTCATTTCGAACCCAAAGATGCATTCAGACTGAGAGTAAGGGGATGGAGTACCATCTTTCACGCAAATGGACCTCAAAAGAAAGCTGGGGTAGCAATTCTCATATCAGATAAATTGGATTTTAAACTACAGACTATAGTTAGAGATGCAGAAGGGCACTATATTATTCTTAAGGGAAGTATTCAACAAGTGGATATGACAATTATAAATATATATGCCCCCAACAGGGGAGCAGCAAGATACACAAGCCAACTCTTAACCAGAATAAAGAGACATATAAATAAAAATACATTAATAGTAGGGGACCTCAACACTCCACTATCAGAAATAGACAGAACACCCTGGCAAAAACTAAGCAAAGAATCAAAGGCTTTGAATGCCATACTCGACGAGTTGGACCTCATAGATATATATAGAACACTACACCCCAGAACCAAAGAATACTCATTCTATTCTAATGCCCATGGAACATTCTCAAGAATAGACCATGTCTGGGTCACAAAACAGGTCTCAACCGATACCAAAAGACTGAAATTATTCCCTGCATATTCTCAGACCACAACGCTTTGAAATTTGAACTCAACCACAAGGAAAAATTTGGAAGAAACTCAAACACTTGGAGACTAAGAACCATCCTGCTCAGGAACGATTCGATAAACCAGGAAATCAAAAATCAATTTAAACAATTTATGGAGACCAACGAGAATGAAAATACAATGGTCCAAAACCTATGGGATACTGCAAAAGCAGTCCTAAGGGGAAAATACATAGACATCCAAGCCTCACTCAAAAGAATAGAAAAATCTAAAATTCAGTTTTATAGTCTCACCTCAAGAAGCTGGAACAGCAACAGACGGACAGGCCTAATCCACGCACGAGGAAGCAGTTGACCAAGAGTAGAGCAGAGATCAATGAATTAGAAACCTGGAGTACAGTAGAGCAGATCAACAGGACTAGAAGCTGGTTCTTTGAGAGAATCAATAAAATTGACAGACCACTGGCAAGTCTTATCAAAAAGAAAAAAGAAAGACCCAAATTAATAAAATTAAGAATGAAAAAGGAGAAGTCACAACCAACACCAATGAAATTGGAAGGATTATTAGAAACTTTTATCAACAGCTTTATGCCAATAAATTAAGCAATCTGGAAGAGATGGAGGACTTCCTGGAAACCTATAAACTACCAAGACTGAAACAGGAAGAAATTGATTTTTTAAACAGGCCAATTAATTATGAAGAGACTGAGTCAGTGTTTTTTGTTTCCAAAAAACAAAACTCCAGGCTTGGGTGGTTTTCCTGGGGAATTCTACCAAACATTCAAAGAAGAAATAATACCTATTCTACTAAAGCTATTTCAAAAATTAGAAACAGAAGAAAAGCTACCAAACTCATTCTATGAGGCCAATATTACCTTGATCCCCAAACCAGGCAAAGACCCCATCAAAAAGGAGAATTACAGACCGATTTCCCTAATGAATATGGAAGACAAAATCCTCAACAAGATCCTGGCTAATTGAATCCAACAGTACATTAAAAGGATTATCCATCATGACCAAGTGGGATTCATCACTGGGATGCAAGGGTGGTTCAACATTCGCAAATCTATCAGTGTCATAGATTTTATCCAGAAAGAAAAATTCAAAAATCATATGATTCGCTCAATAGATGCAGAAAAAGCATTTGACAAAATACAGCATCCTTTCCTGATTAAAACCCTTCAGAGTGTAGGGATAGAGGGTACATTCCTCAATCTCATAAAAACCATCTATGAAAAGCCAACAGCAAATATCATTCTCAATGGGGAAAAGCGGGAAGCCTTTCCCTTAAGATCAGGAACACGACAAGGATGCCCACTCTCGCCATTATTATTCAACATAGTACTAGAAGTCCTTGCAACAGCAATCAGACAACAAAAAGGGATAAAAGGTATCGAAATCGGCAAAGAAGTCGTCAAAATGTCTCTATTCGCAGATGACATGATACTCCATATGGAAAATCCAAAAGAATCCACTCCCAAACTACTAGAACTTCTAGAGCAATTC